>NC_080726.1:5845704-5923204 GCF_019097595.1 Hemibagrus wyckioides
ATCAGGTGCCAGAAAAGTGCAATCTCCTAACAACACACTGCTTAATGGATTTATTTTATTTATTTTCAATCTTTTCAGTAATCTGTTTTTTACCTTTCAGTTTTTCGGCTAAATTGTCACTACTACTTCCTGTTATCAGTCACCGAATGTAGAGTGTTGTTTCTTATGAGGGGAAATGACAGCTGTAAATTACACCCATGGCATAGGAAGAAAAAAAAGTGTCATACACACTAGCATGAATATTCAGTACAGAAAATCAGCAGAGCACGTCGTCGTCACCTGCATCCTGTCACGCAGGAATAAAATGCTAAGCCTCCGCACATTTGGTTTAATTATCACAAAAATCTCCCAGAGCTATCAGTTGCCTTAAGTGTTAAGATTTTTTTTTTTTTTAATTTGCAGTATGTTAAAAAAAAAAAATCAAATATGCAAATTAGTTTTGAACATCTTTGATTTATACAAAAAAATTGGAAAATATGTTGCAAATAAATATACTTCTCTGTGATTTGAAATAGAAATGATATTAAAAGTATGTTTATAATAATACTAATTAATAATTATTATAATGTTTATTATTATAATAAATATATTGTTCATTTTTTTTTATTGTTAATGTGGTCACATTTATCTTTAGGAGTGTTAAGCCATTATTATTATTATTATTATTATTATGTTAATGAATTGTTTATTTCTTTATTTAGTAGTTATTGTAGAGTTATTGTTGATGAGTTCATTGATTTTTTGCTGGAACTAATAACCCTTAGGAAAGTCTTTAAATGTAATAATGGTATTAGTCGGAATAATAATAATAGTAATAATAATAATAATACTTTTGTTTGTTATATTTATTTTAAGAGTGCTGAGACTTACAATTTATTATTTATATTTATATATTTTTACAAAAAAAAAAATAGAGGTTTATCTACTGATAAATAAGTCACTAATAATATGTTTGAAGGATAATGGATAATGGATGAGGGATAGTATATGAGGAATATTCCACCAATATCTCGATGTTTACTGCAGCTGGTGAGGATTATGTAGGAATCAGTAAGAACCTGGACTTCGCACCGGGCGTGACCGTGCAGACGATCCGCATCACCATTCTGGATGACCTTGGCCAGCCTGTGCTGGAGGGACCTGAGAAATTTGAGCTCGTCCTCCGCATGCCCATGAACGGCATTCTGGGAGAGCCGAGCAAAGCCACCGTGTTCATCAACGACTCTGTTTCAGACTGTAAGTGATCTCTGATGAGAGAGAGTCCGTTATCCCTTGATGAACAGAAAGCAATCGTGATAATTCTTTAGTGTGCTTGGAAAAAAATTATTCCATAAACCTTTCTCAGTATCCATTGTACATTTTTATTCCAACAAATAACCAAGCAAACTTCTCTGTTTTGCTTGCACAGTGCCTAAGGTGCAGTTCCGGGATGCTACATACACTGGTAATGAGAACAACGGAAAGATTACGGCTATCATTTACCGCAGCGGAGATCTGAGATACAGGTCCAGTGTGCGCTGCTACAGCCGTCAGGGTTCTGCTCAGGTCATGATGGACTTCAACGAGAGACCCAACACGGATGCTTCCATTATCACGTTCCTCCCAGGTCAGTACCTTTGCAGCAAGATCGACCAGAGTTGAAGCTTTTCAATGACTTCAGACACAGAGAGGGTTTAACTTCATCTTATCTTAATAATCATATTAAATGTATTCAATCATACAAGAGCTTTACAAAAGTCTAACTTGGTGAGTTGATACACAAGTCAGTACTAAACACCTCTGCATTCACTTTATATTAAGAATAATATTAATAATCTAATAAAAGGAGAAGATGGTATATAATAAATGTGAAAATTTAACTTAACTTTTATAGTAAATTTTTATTTGGATTTTTTTAAAAAAATGCTTTTTTTAATCTCTAAATTGTGTATGTATAATAATAATAATAATAATTATTATTATTATTATTATTATTATTTATTTTTTTTTATTTTTTATAAAATTCATATGATATCATAGTGTGCCATTTTCAGGACCCCTTAAATATTTTACTCACTGTTTCAATCAGATGAGGATCGAATTGTTCTTAATCCTAATTTAAATTTATTACAGTAAATATAAAAGGAAATACAGCTAGCCAGAATTTGTATGTTTTTGTAATGTAAGTACCTTAGCCTTCTTGGATGCTTGTTAAAACTGGTATTGACTTTCTGACTGTGTGTGATTGTGTTTAGGGGAAGTGGAGAAGCCTTGTACTCTCATTTTAGTCGATGACACAGAGCATGAAGAAGTGGAGGAGCTCAGGCTGGTCCTGGGGAGCCCTAAAAGCGAGTCTCCGTTCGGGGCATCTATAGGAGCTCGAAATGAGACGCTGGTCAAGATTAAGGATGATGCTGACAGTAAGCCAAGATCTTTTTACCTTAGACTGGTGCTGCACTGTGAAAAGATACAAGTGGAAAGCAAAAAGAGTGTATAGTGGTGGAACACCTACATAACCAACATTACTAATAATCATAATAATGGCAAGGGGTTTTGTGTGTACAGTTTAAGGTAGAGGTATTGTGTATATAATATTACTATCTACTGGCGGTACAGTTTTGAGTTTATATTCCAGGTCTACCAGCAAGCTACTTTTTGTCCCATGAGACTTGAGCACTTTATCTGCTGTATATCTGTATTACTACATTGTATAAGATCCTAATTTATGTGCCGAAAGAAGCAAAAGAAGAAGAAAAGCAAGGCATGGTACTATAAGGTTGCATGGTTCTTGACAAAACATGACTCACATAATTTTTTACTTAGCATTTAGATCACGATTCTCATTCATAATTCTCTGACAGGCCATTTTTAGCCATTATTTAGTAACTGGGAATTTCACATTCAGTCCATATTATTCAGGACATTATTAAATATTTGTTTAGTCAGACCGGGCAAATTAGTTTCTTTCCACTGCACAGGGGCTCTCGGTTTGTTTTAAAATTCGCTCACGGCTCAGATTTCCAGCACTGTTTCTCGGCTTTTCCTTCAGTGAGGTTATGTGGAACAAACTTCTACGGTTTATTGGTTTCGGTGAATAAGAGGAATAGTGGTAGTCTGTTTGGTTTAATGGTTTCCTGAATGCAAAGGCTGCAGAATCGACCCAATTAAATTGCTTTGAGAAACTAATCAAGAACACGATTTTTAATCCGATTTTTAGTATCACGAAAGCAATCTTGTATCTGAAGCTCGCAGGTTTAAAACTCTTTGGTATTTGAAGCTAAACTGGAGGGTTGTTAGTGTTATGTTTCCAGATTAATACCGGTCTGTCTAATGCCCTGAGGCAGAGCTCTTTAGCCGTTTGATCCGTACTGGTTATTGGGAGCTGTTATAAGCATGGGTGCTGGTAATCAGCGAAGTTTCCATTGCTAAATAGATCAATAAAGTAAATACATTTGGTCTGTGGTAATTAGTACGCTAATGATTTTGTGCGTCGGTGCACACTACCCTGGAAAGTCCAATTAATTCGTGTCTTATTAATGATGGCTTGAGCTTTACTGGATACACTCTACTAGTGCTAGTAGATCTCTTCAGTATGGATTTTGTCTTAAGTCTTCTCAGAGACAGGACGGTGTGAAAGATCCATCCGAGTATGTTCCAATTTTCTTTCACTCAGCTGTAAATTCACTATGAATTACTCTGATAGTCCATCATCACTATGTGGAGCTAAAAGCGACTGTATCTGGAGTTCTACCATCCGAGAGTTCTGACATTTACCATGCCTGGCATTACCTGGAGTGAATTCTGACAGTTTTAATTATCAGGTACAACTCTGTGAACTCTCTCAGACACACCATCACCTCTGTTACCTTTTCATAAGTTTATCCTTTCTGACACGAGCGAGCTGACAAAAGAGCTTGTAGTTATGAACTCTATTGTTTGCTGATGATATTAAAGAGACTGTTGAAGCTGAACAAGCCTGTAGGTGAATGTGAGCAGCGGTTTAGCTGAACGCTCCTTTGAATCCCAATGTTGGGTTTATCCACAGTCTATTACTATCGTCTATAAAGATCCTTGTGGTATATATTATATATTATAATCACAGTTCTTAATTGTTAGAATTAAAAGATTATTTTTCTGCAACCTTTCATATCTCAGCAGCAGTTGTAATTCACATATATGAGCCAATTCAACAGGATATGAAGGTGAATACAGAAACTAAGACTAATGATAAACATATTAAAAAATTCAGAAAAATTATTGATATATTGAAGGAGATTTTAAGTGTCATTCCAGATATATTAAATGTGTATATGTACAGTATAAACCAAGGTATTCTCTTTCTCAAATCTATTTATGAAATATTTAACATAAATACAGACAATTTTTCTCTCTCTTAGTCTCATATTCATTTTGGCCTTAAGCATCACTGAGAAAAGTGTTCAGCAAATCAAGGAGTGTTGACGCTGATAAAGATTTGACGTACATCTCTCCCACAGAGGCCATCATCAGGTTTGGGGTTACCAAGTTCAGCGTGAATGAACCCAGCGAGGCCGGGCAGGTGTCAGTGGTGAAGGTGCCAGTGCTGCGAGTGGGAGACACTTCCAAAGTGTCGGTGGTGAGAGTGCACACTAAGGACGGCTCAGCGACATCCGGAGAGGATTATCACCCGATATCGCAGGGTGAGAGAACTCAAACGTGCATGCACATGGTTCATGGATTACACACTCAACTGAGTCTCAGCTGAATCAATGTAAGAAGTGCATTTTAACACAGTTCATACCTTAAGCTGGGGGAAGAGACTCTGAAACAAGAAGATATCAGAGCAAGAGAGTGAAGGGGTTTTTTTTAAGATTAAGATTTTCCACACTTCCGAGGCTATTAATCATGGGTCGTCAACTGAAAGACCGCAGTCTAAGTCTGGTTCCAGTAAATTATTTCACCTGACTGAACTTGTGTACTTATAAAAATAGAAGAGCTGATAATTGTGTGAAAAACATGGCTATAAATCAGGTTTCTGCTTTTCTTCCTTCTTTGCAATGGAGTTTATTTATTTGTTGGTTTGTTTGTGTTTATTTATTTATTTATTCTCTCTCTCTGTCCCTGTAATTAGTGCCATGACAACATGACTAAATGTTCTTTTTCGCCATTAATGTTTTTAAGATAAATGGACAGAGAAGTGCATATTTTATTTGTTAAGCTGCCTCCGAATAGAGGTGTGCATCAGGAGAGAAAGCAGTGGGAGCAGGCGTGGTGTTTTATTCATTTATTTATTTATTTATTTTTTACATTAATACAGGCAGCCTGAGGGACAAAGAAAGGCCACGCTCATTAACATGGGAATGTACAGGTTGCTCACACGGCTCTGTGCGACGCATTAACATGGGAGTGGGATTGAATGGGATTAAAAAGCATTCATGAGCACACCTCTGAGCCTGGTCGAAAGTCGAGTGCAAAACAAAATAGTTGATGGATGTATGTAAATTAGTGCATTTATACTGGGCGGTAATGTTCGAGCATTAAAAGGTAATGTTTATTACCATTATTCAGCAACCCTCACACCTCTGAGGTTGGAGGATTGATTCCCGCCTCCACCCTGGGTGCATGGAGTTTGCATGCTTTCCCCGTGCTTCAAGGTTTTCCTCTGGGTTCTCTGGTGTCTTCCCCCAGTCTAGAGGCATGCGCTGTAGGCTGATTGGCATCTCTAAATTGTCCAGTGTGTGTGTGTAAGAGATTGTGTCCTGCAATGGGTTGTCCCCCGCCTCTGGAATAGATTCTACGGCCCCTGTGAAGGATAAACACTACTGAAAATGGGTGGATTAGTTGCTTTTCCAGAGCTGTAATAAAAGAATTTCTGGTGGTATCTAATCAACAATGTTAGGTAAGGATTGGCGGTAGCTAAAGTGGTTAAGGCTCTGGGTTGGTGATTGAAAGATCAGGGTTCAAGCCCCAGCACCACCAAGCTGCCACCGTTGGGCCCTTGAACAAGGCCCCCAACACCCCTTGCTTCAGGGGCACTGCATCATGGCTAACCCTGCACTCTGACTCCAATCCTCCAAGGACGGGATATGCAAAGTGGGTTATCACTGTGCAGCAATGTATATATGACAAATAAAGGCTAAGGCCTTCAGAAGTTCCAGTGCTGCATTTTGAAAGGTGTCGTCTCTATATATTAACAGAACATGAGGGTTAACCCATCCATGTGCAATGCATGCAACAAAAATACAAGGCACAAAGCAATCCTTATTCAAAACACCAGCTGTGATGTCTATGACAGAGTGTAATTTGTCTAGGAAAAAGCTGAGTGTTTCAGGGTAAGCACAACAAAATATGACTAAACTACCGACTCCCTGTTTACCCATTTTGTAGATTTGTCGAGAACTCTTGTCTGGTTTGCATAATTCAAAGTAACTCTGAATTATTTAAAAGTTGATCTTGAAGGCGGCACGTTGCTGTAACGGATGATGCAGCACAGGTCCGTAAATATCAGCGGATCGGCAGTACAAGAGTTCACATTAAGGTGCATATTTTGCATGACTGATTTCCAATTTGCACTTCACATCCCCCCCCCAGATATTGAATTCAAGGAAGGAGAAACAGAACACACGGTGGAAGTTGAGATCCTGTACGACGGCGTGCGTGAAATGAGGGAAGCGTTCATGGTTCACCTGAAACCCGATGAGAACATGGTGGCTGAGATTCAGGTGCTCACTGAACAGTCTACACTTTGCATTTTGCACACTTAATTTAGATTAGGAATTGTTATTTAAAGCTTGAAAGCACAGCATATTCTCCACACCTCGATAAGAAGCAAGAAGACTTGAACAGCTTTTATAGGTTTTATATGTAAGACTTTATTTTAAGGCTTAGTCCTAATGTACTGAGAATATAATACAACGTCGCTTGTAATTTGTTTTTCAATAACCGCGTGTCCTCAGGTGTTTTATAGCTTTTTTTTACCACAGCAAGCAGCTAATCCTTTGTTTTTATTTTAATTAATGAAGTAGCTTAATGCTGTAGAGGGTACCCAAAATATTACAGCAACTATAAACTCTGATGTCTTTATAACGCATTCTATCCCTTTACACATCTTTACCATTTGACTATTGCACTAAAGCGCTCCTTCCGTAAATGCTAAATAAATGTCTTCTATATCACTATATCCACGCTTTAAAAATCAATTTATATCACATGTCTGAAGTTGTTGCTATAGTAACTGATGAGTAAATGTGTAGCTGGAACAATTGTCGATTTAAAAAAAAAAAAAAAAAAAAATAGCTGCTGTTCAATAACAATAAATCAGAAACTAATTGCTTAACATTTCTTGTTGTCCTTATACAGATGACCAAAGCTATCATTTACATCGAGGAGGGAAACAGCATGGCAGATGTGACGTTCCCATCTGTGCCAGTGGTCATTTCACTGCTGCATTACGATGGCCCGGTCGGTGCCCCAGTGAACCGACCACCCGCTGGCTACCCAGTCGTCTGTGTCACAGTGTGTATTGATTTCTATACTTCCTCACCTGTGTCATGTTGTGTATTGAATTCTATAAGCCGTCAGCTATGTAATGCAGTGTATTGAATGCTGTATCTGTACAGAAAGTGGGGGTCAGTCTCAGTCAATCTCACAATATCCTCATCGATGTAACATATCATTCTCAATACCATGTCATCTCTGTCATCTACCTCAAGTATGTTCCTGTATAACAGTCACTTTTACTACCCCAGCGTCTGTCTCTCTCGTAGTTTGAGGTCATCCGTGTCGCTGCATGTCCCTGTCATTATCCACCTGTGTCATGTTCACGTTCACTATCCTGTCATGTGCGTCACTTTATTACTTGTATCATCCCATCATCTCCGTCACTATACTGTACATCAGGTTTTTTAAACCTTATTGTCTGTTACTGTGCATCATTTTCACTACCATGTCATTAATGTCACATTTATGTAATGCCTGCTACAGTCATTTAAGGCACAGTGTGTATACCTTTCAAAACATTACATTCGCTTCCCTATATCACTTGTATCACTCTGACACTGTCTTGTCATTTGTGTCACTGTATTTCTTTGACTCACAGTGTATCGCTTTTTCTTTGTCGTCTTTGTAACCATGTTTTCACTCGCTGTGCCAGAGTCTTCCTCACTCACTATCCAGTCATCTGTGTCACTGTACCCCATTCCCACCACCCTGTCATCGACGCCGCTGAAATTTACTCTCAATACGCCATTATCCGTGTCCGTGTTACCCCCATACCCGAGTCATCTGTGTTCCCGAGTCACTTTTTACAGCTGACTCACAGCTTCATCACTGAATGTCATCCTTGTCCTACGCCATCATCTGAATCATTGTCATCTGTGTCACCATGTGTACCGCATTCACTACCCCATCATCTGACAGTATATCCTACGCACTACCCTGTCAGTTATTTTCACTGTATGTTATTTTGACTACCTTTACAGCCTCAGCACTGAATGTCATTCTTGCTACCCCATTATCTGCATCACTGTCGGTGACATCGCCATCATCTCTGACAGTGTATTGTTAATCACTACTCTGCCATCTATAGCGCAGTGTATTACTCTGAATACCTTTTTATCTTCAACACTTAGTCATTCTTGCTACCCCATCATCTGCATCACTGTCATTGGTGTCGCCATGTGTACCTTTTTCACTACCCCATCACCTGATAGTATATCCTACTCGATACCCTGCCAGTTATTTTTTCATTGTGTATTAATACAACTACCTGTTCATTCTCATCACTTAATGTCATTCTTGCTACCCCATCATCTGTATTACTGTCATTGGTGTCGCCATGTGTACCTTTTTCACTACTCCATATCCTACTCAAAACCCTCTGCTGTAGCCTTTTACTGTATATTGCTTTGACTACTTTTTCATCTGTATCACCAAGTGTCATTCTTGCTACCCCATTATATTCATCACTGCCATTCATGTCGCCATGTGTACCGTATTTACTTCCCCATCAATCATCTGACAATATATCCTACTCGTTACTCTGCAAGCTATAGCACAGTATTTTACTCCGAATACATTTTTACCTTCATCCCTAAACGTCATTCTTGCTACCCCATTACCTTCATCACTGTCATTGATGTCGCCACGTGTACCACATTTAGTACCCATCAATCATCTGACAGTATAACTTACTCACTACCCTGCCATCTACTATATATCACTGTATATTACCCTGACTACCTTTTCATCCTCATCACTAAATATCATTCTTGATACCCCATCTGCATCACTGTCATTGATGTCGCCACCTTCATCCCTCGCAGTATATATTACTTACTACCCTACCACCTACCATGTGGTAGCTCAGTGGCCATTTTGTTGAATCCCAGGTCCACCAAGCTGCCACTGCTGGGCCCCGGAGCAAGACCCTTAACCCTTAATTGCTCAGATGTATAAAATGAGAGAAAATCTCTCTGGCATCTGCCAAATGCCAGAAATGTAAATGTAAATCTGCTGTACATTATCCTGAGTACCTTTTCATCTGTATCACCGAGTGTCATACCTCATCATCTTTATCATGGTCATCAGCGTTGCCATGTGTATCATATTCACTCTCCCCTTCACCTCTTACATTATATCTTACTTACTTTTGTTTATATATCACTGACTATTCCTCTCCCTACATTAGCTGTGTCACTGTCACCCCTATTACCCTGTCACCTTTATCACAGTGTGTCACAATCATCTTCATACTTCTGTAAATCGGCATAAACAACAATGTTAAAGCTGCAGTACATTTACTCTGATCTTCAGAAAACTAGCCACTTATCATGCAGCCTTTTTCTATTTCATTCATTGAAATTCTTATCATGTCACTTGTCCCTGATTAATTTCTGGTTTCTCATGGCCTGTTTATTCTTCCGTTTGATTACTAAAGAGCATTTTGATGTCAGTGGCACATTATAGATTCTTCTTCATTCCTTTTTGTTCGTCAGCTTCTTTTTTCTTTTTTTTTTTCCCCCACTTCCTTTGTGTTATTTTACTAATGGTGCTTGTGTTACACTGACATTTTACTGCTGTCAACATTTGGATTCATGTTGACCTGAAACACTGGATGTGATCCAATCTTATCAGATTGGACATATTTCCAGTTCGATCCAATCCACTAATAACTTTATTGAACGGTGTTCTTTGCATCGCCCAGAAAGGGTTGTTATTTTTATGTACAGCTCGTTATGCTGCTTACAGACAATAAAGCAGCCGTAACAGTTTTATGAACTTTTCACAATGTGCCAGACCATATGTTTTGGCATAAGGCTTATTAGCTCTTTAAGCATCTCTCTTTAATTATCTATCATCCTCTGAAACTTTCATCCTCTGAAACTTGGCTCCAGCTTCTTAGAATATCTTGTCTGTTTTGTTCTTTTATTTATTTATTTTTTTTCTTTCAGGCCTGCAACCCCAAGTACCCCGACTTCGAGCGCACCGGCTTCATTTGTGCAAGCGAACACATCAACAACACGCTGACTCGTTACCGCTGGCTTGTTAGTGCCCCCGCAGGACCTGACGGCGTAACCAGCCCTATGAGGGAGGTGGACTTTGAGACCTTTTTCACCTCATCCAAACGCATCACGCTGGACTCGGTGTATTTCCAGGCAGGCTCACGTGTTCAGTGTGCAGCCAGAGCTGTGAACTCCAATGGAGAGGAGGGGCTGGAGTTCAGCAGTGCCATCATCTCCGTCAGCGTGGAAGAGGGTGGGTGCAAAAATAATACCTTACTGCACACAAGACTGAATCCTAATCAAAAATGAATCCTAATAGGAAATAAGACTACGAAAGTGTGGGTGTATTTAATTCCGTATTGTTTGTTCAAGGTGTGAGATGAATTATAAATAAATAAATAATTTTTTATTTAATAAATAATTTTTTTATTTGTATTTTTTTTATTATTATTTTTTTTTTTTTTTCCAATATGCAAGTAATGCTACCCAAGTTCCTTTGTCCTTGAATGCCATTTCACAAGGCTAATCCATTGCTAACCTTAATCTTTGCCTGGAAAACCTTGTTTTTTTTTTGCACACAGCTTTATTCAGAAGTGATTCTCTTCTGAAAATCCTCTTCAGTCTATGATTAGGTCTAATCTGTGTCCGGGAATCCAGCCCAAGAAGAGCCTCGCGTGGGGAATCTCTCTGCTCGTTACAGCTCTGTGACCATCAATGTGGCTCTCAAAAACAATCCATTGTTTGAGCTCCCCAAGATCTCGCTAAACCAATTTGATCTCGACGGTCAAGCTGAGCTGAATGGTTGGTGTGGCTGGGTTTGCTTTTAGCTGATTGAGTGGAAGCTGATTGTTGTGTGTTATGCGCAGGTTTGTGCCAACCTCGTGTCATAGGCGCTGTGGGAGCCGAGCCTTTCTCTGCTAAACTGCGCTACACCGGGCCAGACGACCCACATCACCCCAACCTTATCAAACTCACCGTCACCATGCCGCACATAGACGGTAAGGAAAATCAGCCTTGTGTAATAATCCGTATAAACGGATTCTGATCGGTCAGAAAGTAGTGAATCATTTTATATAACATTCATTCTACTTGTAATTTAAACCACGGGTTTATATTAGGAGTGCTCATTCTAATTTATTGTTGTTTCCATAGTAACAACTAATACAGTCCATGTGTATGGTGAATACTCTAAATAATCGGATTAAATAAGAACAGTGCGTTATAAAAATGCGACGCATTCTGTGAAGACATTTTTGTCTAGCATTTTTAGAAGGAATCTCCAGCGTCTGCACAGTAAGAGGTAAAAGCATGTAAGATATGGAAAGCAATTTATTTATTTTTTTTTTTTTTGTCTTATTGACTAAGAGATTAAAAATAAAAAGTGAGAGAGAGGAAGATGAGGAAACAACTGCGGATACACTGCACAGAAAAAGACATCTGAATCTAGTCAAAATATCAGCTATTTTTAATATAGGATTACAATAAATCCAGTGTGAGGTTATTAAGAATTTTTTTTTAAATCATATTTTACTATTTGTTTAAGCTTTAAATGTTTTTCTATTGGTGGATCTTTTTGCTTCTTTCTAGAAATGAGTGTTTAAAATTGGGCAAGAAAGAAGACATTTTAAAGCTTAAATATTGTTAATTATGTCTAGAAATAGGTTTAATAGTTTTATTTATCTTTTGATAGGAAATGTTAAAACATTTGGACTGTATTCAAGATATTTTAACTTGCTAAGATGATTTTTTGCAGCGTAGCTGTTCTATCATAACTCATACAGTACTGCAGAAAGCCTACAGAACAGAACTTTAATATTAATAAATGTTAATAAAATGATTGGAATTGTTGTAATTGCTGGGGTACTAGAGTTACTGGAAAATAATTTCTAAATGTTTTAAATGTATTATTATTATTAGTCGGAAAATTATTTATAAATATGTATTATTGTAGTTGTTATTATTATTATTATTATTATTATTAGTTGGAAAATTATTTATAAATATGTATTATTGTTGTAGTTATTATTGCTTATTATTATTAATAATAATAATAATAATAATATCATCATCATTTCTGTGCGCTCTACTTTCTTTTTTTGTGGTGTTTTTATTTATTTAAATTATTTACCTGTGTATATGTTTGCACCTGACACCAAGACAAATTCCTAGTACTGTAAAGTGCTCCTTGCTGACCCTTTGCTGTACCTGGCAATAAACCTTTTTCTGATTCTGATCATCATAATTATTATTTTTATTATTATTAATTTCATGTTTGACATGTTTATGATAGCTGTAATATCTAGTTTATAGATTATAGCCAATAGCTTGTAGACATTTATTATATATGATGTAACACATAACTGAATGTATAGCAAAATGTTTCTGAAAAATGATGTAAGCAATTGCAGATCAGTTTTAGGATAAAAAAAAGCAGCAGATAAATTTGATCATTTTAGCTAAAGTAAGTCAAGGTGACTCGGTATGATTTTAAAATAACCCTTTAATCCTGAAGACATTTTGACATCATCTCCTGCTCTTCATCACTTCATCAGCTAAGCATAAAAGTCCTGTCACTTTGCTTTACCACTTTATTTGCACTTCTGCAACATTTCACTTTCTCTGTGCCTGATTTTTTTTTTTTGATAAAGTTTCACTGAGTAAAAGATTGTACTTAATGTTCTTGACTTTGCTACATTAGCAAAATCGTGAGGCTGGACTTTGTTGAGTATAAGTTTGCATTTCTCTGTATTATAGGGATGCTCCCTGTGGTCTCCACCCGTCCTCTCTCCAACTTCGAGCTGACGCTCAGTCCTGATGGCACGCGGGTGGGAAATCATCGCTGCTCCAACCTGCTGGACTACAGCGAGGTCCGTACGCGTCACGGGTTCGTCACCTCAGACATCCGGAACCCCGAGGCTATCGGCAGCACGGCGCCCTATCAATACAACACCACCTTAAGAGGAGAGAACACACTACGCTTCTACCGAAACCTTCACCTGGAGGCCTGCCTGTGGGAGTTCGTCAGTTATTACGACATGTCCGAGCTGCTGAGTGACTGCGGAGGGTCGATTGGGACAGATGGGCAGGTGAGGGGTCTTTTTTGTTGTTGTTTTTCCACCCTCCACTTTCCTGTTTTCTTTTGCTTTTGGAAGTAGTCACACTTGCATATAAAGTCATTTATGTCCTGTTTGCATTGTGGAGATGTTTCTAGATCTGAACATTAATATCATTTAAATAATACAGTATCGTTCTGGCCCTGAAATTAGAACAGAGGTATTCGCCTCTGTCGTATTTCTGCAGGGTTGACCAAGGGTGCGAGGTCTGTTTTAGGGCAGTTTGTCCATATTTTTTATTACACATGCAGTTCACTTTATGGGCAGTCAATCACACAAACCCCTACTTGAAAGGAGAATTGTGTCATTTTATTTGTATTTATCCCATTATTAACTGTAGATTTTGTGTTGTGTTTAGGTCAGTGGACTGAACTTTGATTTAATTTTATTTATTTGTTTTCAAATATAACAAAATTAATAGTGAAAATATTTTTCCATTTACATTTCCTGTATTTGTCAGACCCCCTTTTCCACAGCAACTTAGAATTTATCTTATTCTATACATCTGAGCAATTGAGGGTTAAGGGCCTTGCTCAGGGGCCCAGCAGTAGCAGCTTGGTGGAACTCGCAACCTTCTGATCAGTAGCCCAACACCTTAACCACTAAGTTACCACATCCCTAAAGACAGTTAAGCATTTCTTAACACCGAACTATAATTGACCCAGATGGGACTCGAATCCACAATCCTCGACTTCCCAGGCTGAAGCGTTATCCATTAGGCCATTGGGCCTTCCAAAATGTTTTATTCGATCTA
Source organism: Hemibagrus wyckioides (assembly GCF_019097595.1). NCBI lineage: Eukaryota > Metazoa > Chordata > Actinopteri > Siluriformes > Bagridae > Hemibagrus > Hemibagrus wyckioides. Next base: position 5,860,032 of record NC_080726.1, read on the forward strand.
GGATTAATGTTTCAATTCAAATGCAAAACAACTTTAGTGTTCGTAAAACATATCTATAAGATTGACGTTAGTTTTTAAATGGCTGTGACTAGTAATAGGAACGACTCTGTAATCGCTGTGATTAGTGTCGTCTATAAAGCTAATAACTGAGATCAAGCTTTAACTCATAAATCCTGACTCTTTATTAGGAGTCTAACAGATTCATCTTTCATAGAACGCCTGTTGTGGTGATGTGCCACTTGTCCTTGAATGATGTAGTGTAACAATGAGCAATCATTTCTTCATCTTCAGTAAACACTTTATCTGGAAATTAGAACCACTTGTGAGGTGTGAGGCAGGAAATACAACCCTGGACGGGATGCCGGTCCATCCCAGGCCAAAACACACAGACATTCACACACTCGTTTGCACCTAGGGGCAATCTGTTAGTGTAGTCATGTGTTTGGGAGAGAACAGGAAAACCCAGGGACACGCTGAAGTGGTAGTTGATTCCGGTTCATCATTATGCCACACAATAAGAAAGCAAATGTTATAAAAATGGCAAACTGCTCGATTTTACTGCCAATGACTTCCCGGTTGTCCCGTAAGACCCACTGTTTGCCTTTCTCTGGCTGAAATGGGAATTCACCCTCAATGGACTTTGGGGATGTTTTTTTTTTCCTTTCCTGCACTCCTTTGTTTTAAAGCTGCGTGGTGGCCCCTTAAACCGCTCTCCACACTGGATACACACATGCCTCCTCTGGCCGGTCCTTCGGGCTCACCATGGAAACGGCTCCTAATTCTTCTCTCTGCAGTTAATTAATGGAGACGAGTGTCATAAAGGGATGGCTGAGTGCAAAGGCCAGGTTGTGTTAGCATAGACCTCATGGCACCGTTATTTCTGCTAGCGTGCCTCTGTCTGCATAAGAAGTGCCACAGACTAGTCCTGTGCTAATGAATGGATGTGGAGCTGCTCCATATATCATTCGGTAATCATTTCCGCAACACGCTCGTTTGCTGTACTGAGATTTCAGAAGCCAATATGCCATATGCAAATGTCGTCTTGTGGTCTTTCCGTGATTGGTAGACTCCGAGCTCTGAGTATGTGTATGGGAAGTACAATCGTAGGGTAATGAAGAGTGGAGTCGGAATAAATCAGGTTTTAATCCACCGAGCGTTCAGTTCAGCAGTGATCATTTAATAAACTGCAGATCATGTCACATCACATTATATAGCAAAATGACCTCTGTAGATGTATTTATTCATATTGAATAGTTCCCATGAAGAAATATCTCATCATCATTTAAAATATCTCATAATCATGAGTGTCACACAAAACAGGCAGTACAGGACAAAGCTTGATTCATGGTTATGATTAATCTAGTCACAGTTTTCCAGATGTTTGTCAAATTTAGCTTTGAGAAGTTGTTTTTTTTAATTGGCCAGTGTATAGTTGATTAAATAGTGGTAAATAATAAATAATCCTGTATTATATCTGGCTAATTGTTCATTTTTAATTATGCTTCCTTGTCAAATATAAGTATTTTATTTTATTTTATTTATTTATTTATTACTTATTTATTTATTTTGGTTGATTGGCTGCTTTTATTTATTTATTTATTTATTTATTTATTTATTTATTTATTTTACTTCATAATATTTTAGTAAAATATACTGAAAGTAAATGTCCTGTTCGGAGAAACAGAGAAACAGAATGAAGGTTTGGACTAATAGGCCATCTAGTGGTGGAGAATTTATTCTACACATATCCACATGGACAGAACGATGCATCACAGAGCAAAAACGCAGCCAATTTCTAATCTCTATTTGTCGTAGGTGCTGAACCTGGTGCAGTCGTACGTGACGTTGCGTGTGCCGCTGTACGTGTCCTACGTCTTCCACTCTCCGGTGGGCGCTGGAGGCTGGCAGCACTTTGACCTGCAGTCCGAGCTCAGGCTTACGTTCGTCTACGACACGGCCATCCTGTGGAGAGACGGAATCGGGAGCCCTCCTGAAGCCGAGCTCCAAGGTCTGGAGAAACTACGTTCTGTGGATAAAAATAATAAATAACTAAACTATAGGCTTTAATCAGTAACTAACAGGAATGATGTGTAGTGTGAGAGAGGAATGAAAGCAGAGCTGCTGGGTGTCTAAAGGGTTAAATGTAATATTTAAAGTGCCACAAAAATACTAGAATGAAGAAAGACAAATAAAGTTGTTGCTTCAAAAAGTGATTTTTTTTTGTATATTGTCTATTAATAACTTCTAATTAAAAGGAAACTGACTGCTATTAATATATAGACAATTATTTTTTATTATTAGAATCAATTAAAAAATTATTTTAAATTACACCAATTATAAATGATATCAAATTAGTTTTTGTGTATTTTTCATTTTCAAGCAGGTTTACAAAACTATTTATATTAGTATAATATTTCCATACTGAACCATGTGTGTGTAATAATGAACCTTTCGTACCAAGAAAGAAAACAGAGTTTCTCATCATGTGGTTTATTTTGTGACGGTTGTTTTTTTATGCAGGCTCGCTCTATCCCACCAGCATGCGCATTAATGAACAAGGTCGCTTGGTGGTTAACTTCCGCACAGAAGCTCGCTTCAGGGGTCTGTTCGTGACGTCGCACGCCGGTGAGTGTAACATCTGGAAGATCAGATTACATTGATCATTGATTAAATTAGGAGCGTTTGATTATTTATGCATGGCAGGCTGAGTAAACAAACCGTGTGGATGTCAATGCGGTTTAATTCTGAGGGGGGCATATAAAAAGTTTTAATATAATTAGAAGGTGATTGATTTAAGAAACCAAATATATTACATTGTATAGCATAGATTTAGCCATAACATTATGACCACCTGCCTCCACTAGATCCCTGAAGGCTGCCCGTTTTTCCGTCTTCTAACACATTAGCATTGAGGACAAAATGTTCACTTGCTGCCTAATGTATCCCACCCACTAACAGGTGCCATGATATGATCACGTCCTGTCAGTAGTCATAATGTTACGGCCGATCGGCGTATATCTCAGTCTACCTGAAGCTGTTATATGCTTAAGTGTGATTTCGTCATCCCCTGAGTGCCATTGGATAGCTAGGTGCTACATGCTGTTGACACATACCGTCTGTCAAATCCTTGTGATGCTCCTACACCTAATCATCCTTTGCTTGAACTTTATACTGCTGCATGCAAAAGGAGAAATATATTTCAGTTTAGGAAAGGATTACAATGTCACATCACCACCATGTGTAGGAATTTCCCAGACACAATATATTCACAAGCTGTGTCGAGTTAATGCTTAATTCTACATTTGCATTTATTCCGAGTGGTTTACCCAGCGTTGTTCTACTGAGAGACTTATATAAACATGCAAACACAATCTGAATTGCAAGTGCAGCTCTGGGGAGGCGAAGAATCATTTCAAAGGCAACAGTACAATGGTTCATTGCCACTCATTTACATTTAGAGAAAAGGACGAGCAGATTCCAGACCGATTTGAGAATTAAAATGAAGCGTCTGGGTTATTGTAGCAGTGTTCAGCTGTAAGAATGGATCTGTTTCCTCATGCAGCACTAACGCATTGCTGTGTCCTCGTTGTGTCTCTCCAGCCTCCCCTCTGACCTCCATGATTATGTGCATGGATCACCCCGGGCTGACCTTTAACCTCAGTCTGGTGAGGAGTGAGCCCACCTACAACCAGCCCATGCAGCAGTGGACGTTTGTCTCCGACTTTGCAGTCAGTATTTTCATTATTTTTCATCTCCCTCAGGCTTAAGAGCAGTACCACGGAGTTATCCATTTAAGCACTAATTAAAAACGAGCCTAACATTTTATTTGCATTTTATTCACTCAGCTTTGGGTGTTTATGAAATATACAGCAATTTGTTGTTTTTCACAAGTGACAGCAATGCTGCTATTTAGATTTCCCCAAACCCACTGCATTTCATATTTCCTGAAAGCATTATTTTGAGTCAACATGAAGTTAATTACTGTCCTTTGTTTTATTTCATTTTAATTGTAAGTAATGATATTAAAATAAAAAAAGAAGGTTATAAAAGCTGATGATGATGATGGTGGGATTCTCATCAGATATAAAGGCTTTGAATTGCAATAACACACAATCTGTTGGCTTTTAGTTCTGTGTGTGATGAAACTGTTCTTGCACAGGTGAGGGATTATTCCGGTACCTACACGGTGAAGCTGTTGCCCTGTACTGCCTCTCCGAGCCTGGAGTACACACTGCCTCCGGTGTGCAATCCCCGAGAGCCTGTCACATTTGACCTGGACATCCGCTTCCAACAGGTCTTTCAACTCACTACACTGACATAACCAGAATAGACAATGACGCTCCATCTGTAGCTCAGGTCTAGCCTAGAAGAATGGATCCATTTTAGAAATTCTAGTAAGATAATGCAGTAAATAGAGGCTTCATGGTTAGTTTAGGTGTTGTCTGAAATCTGAGTGGACAATCACATGTAATAACATGTTATGTTTACTCATGATACTTGCACACTAAAGTACAACAATGCAAGACAGGAGCTATTAATATTCATATATTTGTGTGTGTAATATGTGCATATTTGTGTGTGTGTGTGTGTGTGTGTAATGTGTGTGCATATCTGTGTGTATTATGTGTGTGTGTAATATGTCTGTGCATATTTCTGTGTGTGTAATGTGTATGTGCATAATATTTCTTTGTAATGTGTGTGTAGGTGAGTGACCCTGTAGCTGCAGAATTCAGCCTGAACACACAGATGCTGCTGATCTCTAAGAAGACTCTGTGGTTGTCTGATGGCTCCATGGGATTCGGGCAGGAGAGCGACACTGCATTCTCTGAGGGTATAAAAGTGCACAACATATCACATCTATCTCATCACTTCTTCATACTTTTCAATACTAAAAAAAAATATGAAGGCATTTAAAGTCTTTCCACACTTGATATATAATTCCCTGGAGATTGTGAACTCTGAGTAAACTCAGTCCTGGGTTTGTGTTGTTTTGAGGTTTCACACTTTTCCTACGTCACCTGGGGTTAACACTGAATCCTGCCTCTTCATTATCTGATGCTTCACACTGTACATTCCTAAACCCTGGACTAACCACCTTCTTATTTCCATATTTGTGCATCAACAACATGATTGCTTAAATCCAGCTCTGGTGTTAATTCATTCAATTCAATTCAATTCAATTTTATTTGTATAGCGCTTTTAACAAAGAGCATTGTCTCTAAGCAGCTTTACATAAGAAACAACATGAGAAAACAACAAACATAAACAAACAGTCCTAGATGTTATCCCAAGTGAGCAAGCCTGAGGTGACTGAGGCAAGGAAAAACTCCCTTAGATGGTATGAGGAAGAAACCTTGAGAGGAACCAGACTCAAAAGGAAACCCATACTCATTTGGGTGACAGCGGAGAGTGAGATTACATTGTGCATTTATGTGTAGACAATTGTGTGATGCCAATACAGCATATGTAGAATGTTATGTAAATTAATAATCGTTCTTTAAGAATTGGGACTAAATTTTATAAAGAAAAGAACATATCTGCCTTTCTTGCACCTGTAGTAGGTATTGCTCTTGTGCACAACTTTGAACTGACTTTTCAGTCCTTATTATTTCTAACTGATGTCCAGTTTGTCCTGAACAGACATTTCTGAGCAAAAATAAAACAAAGCAGTCTGATGGACATGTTTTCCATCAGCATTTAATGTTACTTCCCCCAAATCCTTGAAATAGTGTTTCCACAACACACAGAGTCCTGTGACTGTACCAATGGTGTGATATGAGGTGCACGTGGTGTTCATTTTCTGGTTGCGTGTCTGTTGCTAAGCTTCGAGCTGCAACACCTGATGTTCCTGATCCTGCATCAGACCAGGGTTTCATAACTCCGGGGTAAAATCAGTGTTGACCCCACTTTACTTTACAAGTGTGAAAAGTTCCTCTTAACCCGGGGGTTAAAATCAGGGTGTGTGTGATGATAACGATGATTCCCTGTGGATATGCTGAGAGTGAAAAGCCCTTTAGTTATCAGAAAAATACCCAACAGTATGAAGCAACAAGAATGAAACATGCCCTAGATATCATGCCCTAGACTGATTTTTTTCACACACATCTGTAACACATTCTCAACAGCAAAAAAAAAAAAAGGGGGGGTGGGGGGGATTGTTTTCTCTGTCGTACTTAATTTCCTGCAAAATGCAAAAGTAGACTATGAACACATTGTATGATCAAGGGACAAATTACATAAAGGAACAGATAACAGAACACTAAGTTTACTTTTTGTTTTCACCATTTCTCTTGAACATGCTTGGTTTTTCAAAGAATAACAGTATAAGGACTTGATTGGGAAACTTTTTGACGTAATATGTTTATTTCATCTAGAGGTCTGGCCCATCAGTTCATACACTGCTCACAGATATTACACAACACCAGGCATAGCCTTCTTGGTAAAACAAAATTTGTAATAAATATTATAAAGGCTATATACAGTATACATATGTTTTGGGACTGTTTATCCATTTTTGGAAGTATGTGGTAAATATTCTTTCCGCACTGTTAATGGTTGATGTGCCTTTATTCCCAGGATTATTTTTGTTAGATGATTCAGGAATAACTCTTAAAATATTAATGACGGCACTGATGGCCTCCAAAAAGAGTATTTTTGAAAGGCTGGTTTGATCCACATCTCCACCCATCATCTGTCTGACATTCCCCCTTTTGCTAAGGCAGCATTTAAAGATTAAAGATTTAGTGACATGATCAGTTTGGTCCATCAGCTGAGGCCACGAGTGTAACTGTTAACCCTTTGAATACTCTATAATAACAAATTAACAAAGAATAAGCTTTGCCCAAAGTTGAAGCTAAATAAGACTGGTATCTGTATGTAATCAGAAATGAATTGCTATGTCACTAGAGTACATGCAGATTGTGTGCTAACATAACAGAGTACTAATGTACGATAATCTATTCTACTGTACTGTAGTATACTCTAATGTACTGTACTCTTCTCTATTCTACTGTCTAATCTACTCGTCTATACCCTAATCCTACTCTAATATACTCCAATCTATTCTAGTACAATCTACTCTACTATACTCCACTAATTTTCTCTTCCTTACTGTACTCTAATCTACTGTATTACACTCTAATGTACTGTAATCTAATCTATTGTATTATACTCTAATCCACTGTACCCTAATTTACTGTACCCTAATCTACTCTACTGTAGTCTAATCTATTCTAATCTAGTCTAGTCTACTGTACTCTACCCTAATTTTCTCTAGTATACTGTACTCTAATCTACTCTAGTCTAATCTGTTCTAGTCTAGTCTACTATACTCTATTATACCCTAATTTTCTCTAGTCTACTGTACTCTACTATACCCTAATTTTCTCTAGTATACTGTACTCTAATCTACTCTACTCTAGTCTAATCTAGTCTACTATACTCTATTATACCCTAATTGTCTCTAGTATACTGTACTCTAATCTACTCTACTCTAGTCTAATCTAGTCTACTATACCCTAATTTCTTCTAGTATACTGTACTCTAATCTACTCTACTGTACTCCAATCTACTGTACTTTAATCTATTGTACTATACTCTAATCTATTCTAGTCTAATCTAGTCTACTGTACTCTACCCTAATTTTCTCTAGTCTACTGTTCTCTAATTTAGTCTAGTCTAATCTAGTCTACTGTACTTTAATCTATTGTACTGTACTCTAATCTATTCTAGTCTACTCTACTATACCGTAATTTCCTCTAGTGCACTGTACTCTAATCTACTGTACTCTAATCTATTCTAGTACTATACTCTACTAATCTACCCTAATGGATCATATGCAGTTTAACATTAAAAAAGGATTTTATTGGAGTTAAAATAAAACAAAACTGTTCTGTGTTCTCACAGCGACATGAGCTTTTGCGGTCAATAAAAAAAAAAAAAAGCCTTAATCCATAAACAAGCTTAAATAACTACAAAACATTGTTTGCTCTGATATCCTCAGGTGACATCATCTACGGCCGTGTCATGGTGGATCCTGTGCAGAACCTCGGAGACTCGTTTATCTGCAACATCGAGAAGGTGTTCCTGTGTACAGGAGCAGATGGCTATGTGCCAAAGTACAACCCTGACAACTACGAGTATGGCTGTTTAGCAGATGCTGCATCTCTCCTCTACAGGTTCAAGATCATTGTAAGCAGTTTTGCTTTGTTACCTGTTTAACTGATAACAGCATCGTTTGTATCACTGCGGTATTGTTTAATTCTTTAATCAGATCAGTAAGAAGGTGCTGATTATGTGGGGTTTTTGAACATTAGCTCTGACAGTAGTGCTGATATCAGTGCACATGCATTATCATGTCTTCAGTAACTCATCTAATCCTGATGATAATCTAAACAGAGTGTTATTAAATACAGATTAATGTATAATCCTGTATATGATCTAACGCAAAACTGCACTATATGTTTGTTTAACATTACCGGATGGAATGGACAGTATCACCATGTTTGAATGCATGAGTTATAAAGTTCTCTGTCATGGCAAAATCACATGGATGGAGGGTGATACTGGATGGATGGTTGAACTGTTTCTAGCTGGCTAACAGACATTCCACTTCATTCAGTGGTAAAAGTTCGAGGTGGTGTTCAGAACCTAAATTACCAGCTAAAAATTGCAAATTGCTATGTTAGAAAAGGAATAAAACACTGTACTGAAATCTACTCTAGTCTAATCTACTTTACTCTTCCTTAATCTTCACTAATCTACTGTACTCTAATCTCTTCTATCTTCCCAACTGTACTCTACTCTATTATACTCTAATCTACTCTACTATACCTTAATCTACTATACTCTAAACTACTGTACTTTAATCTTCTGTATTATACTCTAGTCTACTCTACTATACTCTACTCTAGTCTCCTATACTCCATATTAGGGTATAGTAGAGTACAATAGATTAGAGTACAGTAATCTACTCTAGTTTAATCTACTGTACTCTAATCTACTCCACTGTACTTAAATCTACTTTACTGTACCTAAATCTACTCCACTGTACTCTAATCTATTCTACTATAGCCTAATCTATTATACGCTAATCTACTGTACTATACCCTAATCTACTCTAATGTACTCTACTCTACTGTACTCTAATCTACTGCACTATACCCTAATCTATTCTAATCTACTATACTCTAATCTACTCTACTATAGCTTAATCTGTAGTATAGTACATTAGACTAGAGTACAGTTGAGTAATCTCTAATCTACTGTTGTACTCTAATCTACTGTAATCTAATCTACTGTACTCTACCATTTTGTAATCTAATCTTCTGTAGTCTAATCTACTGATGCTTGTACACTTGTAGTCAAGTCAAGAAGTGATTAGGATTATTTCACATTTTTTTAAGTTTATAGCAACAAAAGTCTGTTTTTGTTACAGGACAAAGCTCAGCCGGAGACTCAGGCTAGAGTATTTGGGAGTGTTAGCTTCAAAGCTTTCCTGGCTGTTGATGACCCGGAAGCTTTGTCACTAGTGAGGCAGCCAGGCTCAGACGGCTTTAGGCTGGACTCCACGCCTCTGTTTCAGGTAAAACAGCCGTCCAACAGTAAAGACATTACCGTGGGCAGTTTATATGTGCACTGATGCTAGTGAAGAAAAGCCGTTTTACAGTGATTTCATGCTAGTGTGTCTCAGTTGGCAATCAATTTGTGGCCACTCATTTGTGCTGTATGACTTTCTGTGTTACCAGAAGATTGACTTAGCTTATACTAAAACCAACAGACTTCCTGCCTATGAAAAGTGACTGAGAAAAAAAAAAAAAATTAAAGTTAGCACTTTGTGTGTTTGCTAACTTAACCTTTACATTTTAGCCATCCAGGTTTTTGTGTTTGGAAAGTTATTAGTTGGCTATATATGTTTAGAATCTATGTATGTTTGCCAATTATTCATTTAAATAGTTCATCATTAGCAGCAGGCGTTTGTGCGATAAGTTGCTAGGTAGATGTGCTGCCTCATTAGCTAACTCTGTTATTTGAAATATTAGGTACTGTCTGTGTGGGGAGATATTAGTTAGCAATATTTGCTAGTTCACAACATATGGCTGTGAATGAAACATCGTAATATTAGCAGTAATACGGTTTAATTTACTAGTCAGTTCTCTTTAGCTAATTACAGGTTTGTTTGTTTGTTTTTTTCAATTATTAACAAGCATCGTGAATACTGAAGCCATGTTTTTTAAAACTCTTCATACATTTCATCACATATCTAAAGCTTGCTCAAACCACCAAATAACTTCACACCAAAACACTGGCAACAATTCTGCATTGGAATTCATAACACACTGAACCCTCTGTTACAGATTTTAGGTCCGTCTAAATAAATAAATGGCGCACTTTTGATTTAGTTGTATTTCACCACAACAATCAGTATTTCATGATGCAATAACAACTTATCTAGTCTAGAACTGATCTTATGTTTTGGTGAGAAAGCAGTGGAAAATGATTCCCAGTTTCTTCAATTTCAATTTTTGACTTCAGTTTTAATCAGTGCATGTTAACAGTCAAAGGAAAAGAAAAACTCAATGCATGTTTCAATGTCAGCTAACTGTTGGTGTTCTTCTGTGTTGTAGGTATCTGCAGGCAGGGAGTGGTACATCCACACTATATACACCGTCCGCTCCAGAGACAACGCCAACCGAGGCATCGGAAAAAGGAGCGTGGAGTACCATCACGTCACTCAGCACCACTCCTCTCGTTCCAGAAGGTCCGTCAGCAGCGTTCCTGCTCTGGCCGAGGAGATCGGAGCGGAGAATGAACGAGGAACCAACATCCTGCACGTGGCTCTGGAGCGCAGCACCCAGCACCAGCTCCGACCCAAAGTCAACATCCAGAGCGTCGTCGTTACCACAGGGTCCAAGCCAAAAGACGGCGAGGACAACGACGTGATAATGATCGTAGGGATTTTGGTGGGTCTCGTCTTGACTGTGGTTCTGCTCGTGCTTGTGTTTTTGCTGGTGCGTTCCAGGAAGGAGAAAATCAGCGAGCCTCCGAAGGTCTCCAGCAGCACGGAGCCCATGATGACGCATGGCTTTGACAGTAACGACAGCTCGGAGGTGTGACCAGGCGCTCATTAGAACTGTTTTGCAAGTGCTTCTTATTTAAGTACAAAGACTTGAAGTGACTGAAAAGAGTCCGAATGACTTGCGCAGACTCTGAGACGAGGTCAGTTTAGTTCAAGTGACGCTGTCTCGAGTCTGTTAGGATGATCTCGGCGCTCAGATATTGGCTCTCTTCAGGATGTTGGCTTCTCCCAAGATGATAAGACTCTGGAAGCACTTTTGATTTCTGCTGTTTTACAATTTAAAAGGAAGACTTGAAGCCAGGTTTTATTCAAACGAGGCGCTTGTGTACTACTGCTTGGACCATGGTCTTTTATTTTTTTTTAATTAATTATTATAAATATTATTATTTTTGCATTCAAAGGTGCTAGAAGCCTTCCTGGCCATCAGGTTAAGGAGCTGAGCTGTATTAAGAGTGTTTTCATTCATACGTTTGTAAAGAATCATTACTGTTCTATCACATTATATTATCGCTTTTTATTACAGGATTTTCTTTTTCAATATTCATTTGTTTTTATACAACATTTAAAAAGCTTTTCCATTATAAATGCAGTACAGGAAAACCTTTTCCAAATCACCTCTTCACTATGGGTTGTTTTTGGCCTGATTTTATCAAGTAGACATTCTCTGTGTTGGGGAAAAAAACTCTGTATTATAATGTAAATTTATATCAGAATTTGAAAGACGTGTGCGAACGGATTTTAGGTACTGTAGAAGTGTCTTTTCTACGTCTGGACTGTACCATGGTTCAGACGTGATTAGATTATAGTGTGCGAATCCTTAAGATGGATGTTTTTCATTAGTCTCCTGAAACCGAGTCCATCCTAAATGCTGAGAGCTTGAAGGAATCGAAGTCCCTCGAACCTTAGAATAGAGCAAATGATGCTTAACATGACGCATCTACATTATGATGATTACCCAGTCATGCACCTCTAGCATGTTCTTGGCTAATTACTGGTTAGCAAGACTCTTCATTCTAAACACACAAAGGTAAACACTGGAAAAACCAACAGAATTATTTTATTCGTATCTTTTATTATGCTTTTGTGAATCATCTTAATGCTTGCAGTATTTTAGTGTGTATTTAAATGTTTAAGGTCTGGGATCATATGTTGAAGTTCAGTCAGACTGCTGAATAGCAATCTACTGTTTAGACACGTTTTTAAAATCACTGATTATGTTGAGGTTTTTTAGCACACAGGTCCATGACACACTTCTTATACACTATGTACTTACACTGGAGGTTTGGTTTTATTTTTAGCGTACACTCGGTCAGCATAAACGAGCTGTTACAGGTAAATAATTAATGACGCGCCCAACATGAGGTGAGGTTACTGTTACCACGGTGAAGTTAATTATTTTCCAAGAACAGTTCATCCCAAACTATTTAAAATCACATCTTTAACCATTTATAGTTAAATAGTTATAAAGCATCCAATCAAAACGAGTTTGTTATCACTTACACTGACCAGGCATAACATTATGACCACCTACCTAATATTGTGTTGGTCCCACCTTTTGCTGCCAAAACAGCCCTGACCCGTCCTGCACTGTGTATTCTGACACCTTTCTGTCAGAACCAGCATTAACTTCAGTATCTATCAGAAGTGGTCCAAGGAAGCAACAGTGGATCACATGGGCCAGACTTCGCCAGTTCACCAATCAAATGAGCTACTGTTGCTCAAATTGCTGACCACTGCAGACCGGGAACACCCCACAAGAGCTGCAGTTTTGGAGATGCTCTGAACCAGTGGTCTAGCCATCACAATCTGTCCCTTCGTCAAACTCGCTCAAATCCTTACGCTTGTCCATTTTTCCTGCTTCTAACATCAACTTTGAGGACAAAATGTTGACTTGCTGCCTAATATATCCCACCCACTAACAGGTGCCATGATGAGGAGATCATCAGTCTTATTCACTTCACCTGTCAGTGGCCATAATGTTATGCCTGATCAGTGTCTGTATTAATACTAATAATAATAATAATAATACCATTGTTCCCTACACCATCTGAAACCGAGCATTATGGGTAATTTAAGTGTTTTCTTAGCCACCAACACTAATTTGGATGAATTCATTATGTTCTGGCTTTTTGGGATGCAGACAGTGATTTTGGCTAAATGTTTGCTTCAGTGAATTCTATAATATATTAATTCTTGCATTTGGGACACTGGTTAAATCTGACAGTTTACTGACCGTGGTTTGGATTACATTTTATCATCAATTTTGGTCCTAAATGTATGAAAATGTGCATTTCTATGACTGTTTATTTATTGTTAAATAGTCAGCACTGAATGCAGTAAATCTTTTGTTCTCAGTTAGCCTCATTCTCATACTGTACATTTATTCCTCATATTTATTAGTCTGATCTCGCCAACGCATCACTTTTTTTTTTTAAACGCTATGCAAATTCAAAGTTTCTCAGTGTAGTGTGGAATTTAGCTTATTTTTTCTTTGGTACCGTCCTAATAAATCCTGGTTTTCATGACCTTCCTGGATGTGGTTCACAAACAAGTGAATGAGAAAATTTTGTCTATGTACATACGTAACTGCATAGAAATGTGTTTTTTTGGGTATGGTCAGTGTTGATACATGATGTATTGTATGACTGTATGTATTCATGATTTACGAACACTGTATTTGTTCTATTAAAAAAAAAATATTGACGTGTGTTCCTTTCAGTAACTTTGCCGTTTATCGAATATGTGAGCAATGGCAGTTAAATAAACATTATATTTTGGTGGTGTTTTCTTTCTTTAAGAGTAAACAGAGTAAAGGATGCCATTATATCTCTGTCTCCTATGCTCCATTTACTTCAAAGGATGGCTAACACTCTGAAGGAGATGCGGGTGTCAGAAAACGCCCAACTAATAATTTATGGTTTTGATGTTAACACAAATTTGTTCTATTGATCTCCTTTTGCTACTGATATCGAACTAGGGAAACACTCCTTTTTAAAACTGCACTTAGAATCGATGAAAGCTGTATAAAAGCACTGTTTATATACACCTCACTTTTAATAGCTTTATTGATCTAGCATCTCACTCCCATCAACCACTTGCTCCACTGGTTCCTTTCACATTCATCATTTACAGACAGAGGGCCAAAACATCCTTGTGTGAAGTGTGTAAAGGCAGGGGGCAGCTTGAGTGGATGTGGTATAGCATATTACAGGAGAGTACATGGAAATGAGATGCTCAGTTCTGAAGCATGAAATGGTAAACATTGTGCTTGTTTTTGGCTCGAACCTCCTATTGCACACTGTGAAGCCAATGAAATTCTGAGAATTTCCTCCTTGAAAAAATGTGCTGTGCGTTAAACCAGATAAGACAAGACATGCGAGTGCAAGGCAGAGATAGAGTATAGTGTGGAATGAGAGGAGTTTGAGATGCTGAAACTAACTGTATTTGTATCAGTGTGACTTTAGTGAAAATCAGAGAACATGCAATTTTTTTTTTTGCACCAAAAAACAACACTTTTTTGGGGTGAGAAATTTAATGCTCTTGGGTATTTACAAAACTCAGCCTGGTTTTTACTGAAGACAACACTTAGTGCACTTCTTTTCATCACTGAGAGCTAAGCCACTAAAACCCCTACTGTAGTGTGGTAATATGCTGTACAATATATATTTTTTCTCAGAAAGTGGTAAGGGCATTTTCATGCTAGATTATAATACACTATACTCTAAAAGTACCATATCTCAATTTGGAGTGTAATAGGATGAAACTAAATGCTCTACTGTGTTAATCCTGACTACTTTAGCACACAGGCTGAATTTGGCAAAGATCCAAGAGTATCAAATTTTTCACCAAAAAAGGGGTAAGGGGTTAGCCTTTGTGTTTTTTGCCCCAAAATTTCCACATTCTCGGGTTCTCACCAGATTCACACCGAGTTAGAAGGTTCATGACAAAACATTAGTGTGCTCATTCCTGTCCTATTTCTCTCCAGAGCTGAGATCTGACCCTCTGTCTGATCTGATCCTACATGTATACTATACTGTACTATACTATATTGTAGTACCATGTACTATTCCATACTATACTAAACTGTACAGTACTATACTATATTGTAGTGAACTATACTGTACACTGTCCAGAGCAAAGATCTGAGGCTCTTATTCCATACTGTACTACACTACACTCTACTTCCATACTGTACTACACTACACTCTACTGTCATACACTGCATATTGTCCAGAGCAAAGATCTAAGCCTCTTATATTATACTACTATACTATACAGTGTCATATAGTGTATTGAAGCTTAGCCTTGGCGTGCAATAGGATAAAAATAACTGCACTCACCTGTCAGTCTTATCTAGTTTAACACAATGCAATTTTTGTGAATTTCGAAGAGTGCTAGATTTTTTACCCAAAAAACTGGTAAGGGGTTAGCCTTTGTGTTTTTTAGCAAAAAAAAAAACAACCTGTGATCTGATCCTACATGTATACTATACGGAGGCTCAGATCACAGGTCTGGAGCATGACACAATGAAAAGAAATTCACTGCTGCATTTATCTTGACTTTCCTAATGTACAGAGCGAGTTTGGTGAAATTCAAATAACGCACAGTTTTTTTTTTGTTGCCAAAAAACACAAAGCCTAACCCCTTACCAGTTTTTTCACTACACTACAGTTCACTACAGTATAGTATAGTATAGTACAGTTTAGTTTAGTATAGTATGGAATAAGGGCTCAGATCTTTGCTCTGGACTACAGTGGTACAGTATAGTACAGTATAGTATAGTATGGAATAAGGGCTCAGATCTTTGCTCTGGACTTTGCAATAATGAAATTAATTACACAGCTATATTTACGTTGATATTGCTAATGCACAGTGTGAATTTAGTGAAAACCGTAGAATGTAAATTTTTTTCCCAAAAAACACAAAGGCTAACCACTTTCTGGGTAAAAAATTTGATGCTCTCAGATCTACAACAAATTCAGTTTGTACATTATGGTTGTCAAGGCTAACATGGGAAGGCATTTAGTTTTATCCGATCACACTCAGAGTCTGAGATATGTTATTTTCTATAACAATAAAGTACAGTGTAGTCTAGTATGGAAATGAGAGTCTCAGATTTCAGTATCTGGAGCATGATGGATTAAAACTTAAAACTGCTATATCTGAGTTCCTTTAAGTTCACTACTATATTTGTCCTGACCTTCCTAATGGACAGAGTGAATTTGGTGAAAATAAAAAAAAAAAATGTCCCCCCCCCCAAAAAAAACACAAAGGCTAACCCCTTACCACTTTTTTTGGCTGAAAATTTGTCACTCTCAGATCTTTACCAAATTCAGTCTGTGCATTATGCCAGTCAAGACTTACACAGGAATCCACTTAGTTTTATCCTGTTATGCTCCAAAGTTGAGATATAGGCTTGTACTCTAAACTACAGTGCATTACAGTACAGTATAGTACAATATAGAAGTCAGAGATTTAGATCATCATGACCTTCTTAACACATAATGTGATTCTGGAAACAATGCAAGAATTTCACATTTTTCACCCAACAAAATTACAGTATACAGTATAGTATAGTACTACAATTAGTTAAAATTACAATTAGTTTCTCCAATCATACTCCAAAATTGTGCTACAGTATAATATAGTATATAATACAATACAGTGTAGTGTAGCACAAGCACAAAATAAACTTGTAGCCTCAGCTTAACTACTAAGCCAAATCCAAATTACAGAAAAAGGTTAATTAGGTGTTAATTAAGTACATGTCACATAATAATAAAGGATGCATAATAAAGATCTACACTGTACCCAGATGATCATGCATAACTGGCACCAGAAAATAACTAGATAAAAATTGTTTTACGTGTCACAGCTGATGAGCTAGAAGTGTTGTACAGTGTTTACAGAAGATGCCATGGCAAATGGTACCAGCATTTATCCTCAGAATATCTCACAATAACTCATCTATTTTTAGACCTTTAGACCTAGCTGTCCATTCGCCTTTTCATCTCGATAATCGTGACTCTTTGCCAGTCGCTGTTGTTTGCAAAATTTCATCTCACACTCAAGAGGCAGAACTGTACTATTATTATCCAAAAGACTTATCAAAACAAACCCTAAATGTAAAGAAACCATAACTCTTGTTTGCTACCTATCCAAGTACCAATGTACATTTCTTTCTGATCCGATTTTTTAGACATTTGGTGAAGATTTGGTTGTAGCCATTCAGCTAGACTGCAGCCATATAATACATGTGGAGCTCCCCTTTATGTTTACACCTTCTGACCATTAAAAAAAAAGAGATATGGCAATAAATGAGATAATAGAAATATTCTATTCATTTGTTCCTGTTCGTTCTGTGGGATATTTGATTCCAAAACAGTTCCCACAACCGATTGCTCAACAGGTCTTTGGATGTTACAGCAAAAGTATTCCCCCTCTTGTGCCTGGCCTAAGCCCAGGACTGTTTCTGGGAAGTCATGTGATTTGTTATAAAAGAGAGAAAAAAATCAATCAATTGTGCTGTGTAGTTCATAAAATGAATCATGATTGGTACATGCTTGCTTGCGAAGCAGTGGGAAGTTCATAAAAGACAGCTCTCTCTCTCAGTAAGGATTATCTAGATGGTGTAAAGCATAACTTTGCACCATAAAGACAAAATGATCTTTCTTCTAGTCTTTGTGGCTTTTGTTCATCTTGCAGTGGAGGCACAGAAACCAATGTGAGTACTCCTGAGTTCAACATTAGACAAATCTTGATAATGCAGCTTTGTCACGACTTTTGCGTGAAAAAAACGTGTGTTGCAGCTTTGCTTTTTGTGTGTCTCTTATGCCTATGCCAGATGTCTCATCACTGCCCCGAATATCATTCATGTGGGAGTAGAGGAGACACTGAGTGTGCAACTGCATGGAGCCACTAAAAGTGTCAGATTAAATCTGTATTTCCAAGATAATCTTAAAAACATACAGCTATGTGACTCAAAAACCGTGATCTTAAATGAGGAAAACCAATATCAAGCTGTGGTGACACTAAAGGCAAGTCCATTTGTCATACACATATAGTATATAATTATTTATAACAAAGATATATAATGATAAATAAATGATAAATGATATATAATGACAAAGATGTCATACACATATAGTATATAATTATTTACTACAAAGATATATATATAGTCTGATAGTTAATCAGATTAATGCATTTGTTTTAATATGTGTTATTTCGTAACATTGGAAAGTCTACACAACTTAGGACTTTGTGCTTTCTGGTGTCTCACTAGATTGATAAACCACATTTATGTCTTATAAAGTTTAAAAGCATAAAAAGGGAGGTTGGGAAAGGAATATATTCAAGTTTTTCTGGATGATTTATAACTATAATTTAATAGATTCTGGCAAAACTCCCATTGTTGAATATTTTCCTATAACCAACCCCACTGTTTATTTAGTATATTATTTTCTAATATACATATTCAAATGGCTTATTTTGCCTCCTCAAGTTGATCTACCTATAGAATAAGGGCTCACTGGACAAAAGATACATTTTCATTGATTTAATTTCCCCCTTTTTAAACTTTTCCCCCCACTGTTTATTTAGTATATTATTTTCTAATATACATATTTAAATGGCTTATTGTGCCTCTTCAGGTTGATCCAGTTAAATTTCGCAGTCTCAAAAATCAGAATGAACCATATGTCAGCCTTGTTGCTGAGAGCAGTGAGGTGTTTGGAAAGAAAAAAGTGGTCCATATCCTTTTGTCATCCAGAAGGGGTTACATTTTCATCCAAACTGACAAGACCATCTACAATCCAGGAGAACAGGGTAAAAAATCAGAGCTTTGTATGGAAACAGGAATTTGGAACAGTAGCAGCATTGTATTGATCATTCTTGCATGTTTTTTTTTTTCTTCAGTGAACTACAGACTCTTTACTCTAGATAACTACTTGCTTCCTGTAAGCGAAGCAGTTAATGTCCAGATATTTGTGAGTATCCGGTTATGTGTTTTCACATACACAATGGGTTATAAGAATTACAGTTCTAGTGTAAGAATGAAATACATAATCTGACTGTAAATCCTTCATAGAACTCCAAAGACCTGCTGTTGTCCAATCGTATTCTGAACAGCTCTGAAATCCTGCAGAAGACTTTCACTATTCCTGATGTGGGATTGTAAGTAAAAGATATCTGGCTAAAACAGTGGGCTGATATACACATTGCCATATATATATATATATATATATATATATATATATATATATATATATATATATATATATATATATATATATATATATATATATATATATATAGATAGATAGATAGATAGATAGACAGATAGACAGATAGACAGACAGACAGACAGACAGATATATAGATAGACAGATAGACAGACAGACAGACAGATAGATAGATAGATAGATAGATAGATAGATAGATAGATAGATAGATAGATAGATAGATAGATAGATAGATAGATAGATAGATAGATAGATAGACAGAGACAGTCTGTCTGTCTATCTATCTATCAGACAGACAGACAGACAGACAGACAGACAGACAGATAGACAGACAGACAGACAGACAGATAGATAGATAGATAGATAGATAGATAGATAGATAGACAGACAGACAGACACACAGACAGACAGACAGACAGACAGATAGATAGATAGATAGACAGACAGACAGATAGATAGATAGACAGACAGACAGACAGATAGATAGATAGACAGAAAGACAGACAGACAGACTGATAGATAGACAGACAGACAGACTGATAGATAGACAGACAGACAGACAGATAGACAGACAGACAGACAGACAGACAGATAGACAGACAGACTGATAGACAGACAGACAGACAGACAGACAGACAGACAGACAGACAGACTGATAGATAGATAGACAGACAGACAGACAGACAGACAGACTGATAGATAGACAGACAGACAGACAGACAGACAGACAGACAGACAGATAGATAGATAGATAGATAGATAGATAGATAGATAGATAGATAGATAGATAGATAGATAGATAGATAGATAGATAGATAGATAGATAGATAGATAGATAGACAGATAGATAGATAGACAGATAGACAGATAGACAGACAGACAGATATATAGATAGACAGACAGACAGACAGACAGACAGACAGATAGATAGATAGATAGATAGATAGATAGATAGATAGATAGATAGATAGATAGATAGATAGATAGATAGATAGATAGATAGATAGATAGATAGATAGATAGATAGATAGACAGACAGACTGTCTGTCTGTCTGTCTGTCTATCTATCAGACAGACAGACAGACAGACAGACAGACAGACAGACAGACAGACAGATAGACAGACAGACAGACAGACAGACAGACAGATAGATAGATAGATAGATAGATAGATAGATAGATAGATAGATAGATAGATAGATAGATAGATAGACAGATAGATAGACAGACAGACAGACAGACAGACAGACAGACAGATAGATAGATAGACAGACAGACTGATAGATAGACAGACAGACAGACAGACAGATAGATAGACAGACAGACAGACAGACAGACAGACAGACAGACAGACTGATAGACAGACAGACAGACAGACTGATAGACAGATAGACAGACAGACAGACAGACTGATAGATAGACAGACAGACAGACAGACAGACAGATAGACAGATAGATAGATAGATAGATAGATAGATAGATAGATAGATAGATAGATAGACAGACAGACAGACAGACAGACAGATAGATAGATAGATAGATAGATAGATAGATAGATAGATAGATAGATAGATAGATAGATAGATAGATAGATAGATAGATAGATAGATAGATAGACAGACTGCTTTATGAGAAGACATAATCGAGATTTTTAATGTATTATAAGTAATAAGTATTATTATGCAGCATGGTTAACAATTTATAAATGCATTTTAACCAATGATACAAACTGTAATGCCTTTAGATAAAGCTATAAACAATTTGTATTATGCCTTATAAATACATCAAAACATTATGAATAAGTCATTGTTCATATGGCCTCAATATAAAAGTGTTACCATATTTATTTCTATAGCACTTTTGTCTATAGTACTGATACTTCAACATTTGAACAAGTTAACAATTAGGAGGGGAAAAAACAATAGTAAAACTCATTTTAAAAAAAAGAAAAGAAAAGAAAAGAAAAGAAAAGAAAAGAAAAGAAAAGAAAAGAAAAGAAAAGAAAAGAAAAGAAAAGGAAAGAAAAGAAAAGAAAAGAAAAGAAAAGAAAAGAAAAGAAAAGAAAAGAAAAGAAAAGAAAAGAAAAGAAAAGAAAAGAAAAGAAAAGAAAAGAAAAGAAAAGAAAAGAAAAGAAAAGATGCTAAACCTGCTTTAAGGACTGTTAAAAACAACACTTTGTACATATACTGTACATAAGAAATCATTCATAGAAGATAGAACTACTTGTTTTTGCTAAAAGTTAGCTGGAATGTATTGTTTTTTTGTTTCAGAGCAGGCCACTGGAAAATCAAAGCCTCCTTTCATAACTATCCAAAGTCCAGCACTTCAGTGGAGTTTGAGGTTCGAGAGTATGGTAAGTGTTAAGAACGTAGCTCATTAATGATGTTCATGGTGATTTGTTTCTTTTGGTAGATGTCTGATGCTACTGAGTGAAATTACCAGACTGTTGGATGTTGTCATTGTTTTTTAAATTCCATTTCTTTTGAAAGTCTACTGAGAGAAAAAAAAGTGAAAGCTTGTAGATTTATAGTGATGGCTGAAGACGTCTTCAGGACTTTTGAGAAAAACTATTACATACCAAGAAACTAGTGGCAAAGTTTACATTTGAACACACAAAGGCTGAATGCTTTCAGTTTAATTATATACTACATGGCTAAAAGTTTGTGGACACCTGACCATTCCACCACATATGTGCTTCTTGCCATTGTTTTCAGTTCTGCCCACGTTTGAGGTCAAGATCATGGCAGCAAAACAATACCTCTCTCTGAACAATGAAAATTTTCAATTCAGTATCTCAGCCAGGTATGTTACTGACCATGCTGTGCTTATAAATAATGAAGGAATGGTCAGTGAGTTGTGTCCTGTACTCACACTGCTGATGGTTGATGCTCTCAGATACACCTATGGGAAGAGCGTCAATGGGGTGGCATATGTGCGTTTTGGACTGATTGACAGTAAAGGAGAGAAGATTTATCTTCCTGGCACAGAAAAACAGATTCAAGTGAGTACAATGCTCGTCATTATGGTACAGGTTTACAGTTTCACTAAAAGGATGTAGTAATTTAAGAAAACTTAAATTTAAGGACAAATGCAACAATTTAAGGAAACAATTTGTATGCCACATGTTGTATTGACTTACCTATTTTTTTTTTTACTTCTGTACTTTAATATACATTTACAATAATCATCATTAGTTGTTTTTTTTTTGTTTTTTTTAAGAGTTTTTAATATTCTTATTATACACACCTTTTATTTTTTTTTCTCTGCTAATCATATCTGAAACATGTTAACCCTTAAAACTCCATTTCCTTTAAAGTAAGCTTTACTTGTATAAACGTAGTTATTGTGTCTTTTATTTCATAAATCCACAGGAGTATAGAACATTTTATTACAGTGTATACAGTTGTTTTCACTCAGCACATCTGGAGGAGTGTCCCGTAATGACTTACGCACTGTGCTGTCATTTAGGTTGAGAATGGCCATGTGGACATCACAATCCAGACTAATGAATTACAGACTGCAGCAGCCAATCAGGGCCTAGCGCACATAACAAACCTGTACCTGTACATCGCTGCTACTGTTCTGGAAAAAGCAAGTGAGTCTCCCAGAGTGAGAAGATTAATCATACATACTGTTCTGCTGTTTAAATCTTGCTGTGCACTCTGTGTGTGTGTGTGTGTGTGTGTGTGTGTGTGTGTCTCATGTTCATGCAGGTGGAGATCTACAGGAAACAGAGAGCTCCTCTGTGAAGATTGTGAACTCTCCATATGTCATTGATTTGTCAAGGACAAAGGAGTATTTTTCTCCTGGGGGCATTTTCTCTATTCTGGTATGTGTTCAGGACCAGGCTGTGTGCTATCAGAGAGAAGAGCGACTGTAAACAAGCGAGATAAAGCAAGTTTAAAAGTATTATACACAGAAGAGAGATAACATATCATTATTACATGGATGGGATAATAATAATAATAATAATAATAATAATAATAATAATAATAATAATAATAATAATAATAATATCTGATAATATCAGACCAGAGAATTGTTGAAATCCAGTGGCGGGCTGTACATTTCACACCTAGGCCTTCACCGGTGTCCTTCCTGAATTAATCAAAATTCAGGAAGGCTAAAAAATTAGCCTCATTAGAAATTAGGCTACAGTATTTCACACCTCACAAAGAATAGTCACAAGGATGTCTGTATATATATATATATATATATATATATATATATATATATATAGTTTGTGCAGTTCACTGCCTCTGACTACTCCAATTATCCAATCAGAGGATGGGAAATTGCTGACGTAATCGTATGCCTGCTAGATGGCACCAGTGACGCCAACTCAAAATCTGATTGGTTAAGGTAACAATTTCATTGCCACTTATTTTAAGCTACGGGCGCCTGCACTATTGATTCTGAAGGCCTTAAGGCAGATTTCTTTCACCCTGGCAACACATGATGTCAGCCACTGGCTGAAATATGATTGGATAAATACTCTTAACATTAAAATGCAGAGGCCTTTCTGGCCCTGACGGCCCACCACTGTTGAAATCTCAGTTCTAATTGGTCAGGAGGTTCTTCAATAGCAGCAGCTTTGACACCAATTTGGCTCTAAAAGTTTATATTAATGCGTCCATTCTAAAGTATTAGCGATAACAACCTCTACAGGCAACTGTACTGCAGATTCTGTGTGTAATTCCTGGTTGTATGACGTTTTCTGTGAGGAAAGAAGTAATTGGTAGTTTTGGAAGGAGCCTCCAGTGTCAGTATTTTGAGTAAAAGTCTGAGGTAAAGCTGTAGCTGACATGGGAAAGTCTTCAGGATAGAGGACATTGAACATTTTGGTTTCTTGCTAACGTGAAAAGCTAAATCTTTTCTTCTTATTATTATTATTAACTTCAAGAAAGAAAGAGAAAGACTGGTAAACAGTAACATGAACTTGTAAATGTAATAATAAAGGTATAAAAAAAAATCTTTCACAAATTTCTGTCATATATTTCCTTGACAACTTTGTTCATCTCTTGTGCTATGCTGTAGGGCACCACCAGCTTCCCAGACGGTTCCAGAGTCCCTCGTTTGAAAATAAAGGCCATTGTGACTATAGATGGAGTGACTCAGAATAAAGAGGGTACTGGGGATGATAGTGGAAACATAGTTATCACACTCCAAGTCCCACAGCAGGCTAAGCAAATCTCTATAACGGTAATGCTCAATTAAATTCTTGCATCATTTGCTATTTTTAAAAAATTCTGCTACACTCCAAGAGCTATGAATACATCAGTGCATGGACAAGATCTTTTCACGTCTCTGACAGGTGCAAGCACAGGGAGAAGATGAGCAAGACATCGTCAGTGACACAAAAATAACATCCAAAGCGATCAGCAATAATGAAGGCAACTATCTGAGTGTGGAGGTGCAGCATCAGATCCTCAACCCTGGACAAAGCCTGCCAGTTATATTCAGGGACATCACAAGTGCTGAAAGACCATCACATATCTATTACCTGGTAAATAGTTACACAATTTATAAACATGTAAAGCCTTATACTGGGTATTTTAAATGGTTTCATGATTTAAAGGTGCAGTTTGTAACTTTTAAAAAGCTTTACCACTTTGCCCGAAAAATGTATTCCAGAAGTTATATGCACTGTAGGTTCAGCAGAGGAGGTGGGAATCAGAAGCAAAAAGCACTACAAACAGTGATTTCTCTCACAGACAGCAGGGGGCAGTAAACATAAGGACTAGTCCACTGTACTGCCAAAAGTTTTGGGACACCCCTTCAAATCATTGAATTCAGGTGTTGGGGTTGGGCTCGGCCCCTTAGTTCCAGTGAAAGAAACAGCTTACCAGGACATTTTGGACAATTTCATGCTCTGCACTTTGTGGGAACAGTTTATGGATGGCCCCTTCCTGTTCCAACACGGATCGAAGCCCACCTCTGAAGTGAATGATTTGGAGGGGTGTCCCAAAACTTTTGGCAATACAGTGTACATAGGCCCTATATGCCTGTGATGACAATTCACAAGATTAAATGTAACTCTAAGGTTGAATCTCAAAAATCGAATTAAATGAAGCCCTTAATGAACACTTTTCATCTAACAGCATGTCTGCTTTTGTCCTTGCACACGATACTTGATGTTGATGTTTTGTCTCTGTCCAGGTTGTGAGTAAGGGCAGAGTGGTGAAGGCAAGCAGAGTGCAGAGGACTGATCTGACCTCCATAAACCTGCCTTTCTCTGTGGATATGGTGCCCGCGTTCCGCCTGGTGGCCTACTATCACACAAGAGCTGGCAATATAGTGGCTGACTCGGTGTGGGTGGATGTGAAAGATGTGTGCAAAGGAAAGGTAGCAGATCCCATCAGAGTGTGACTTATGATCAAGATACATTTGCTTATGGCAATTATGGCATTTACAAAACATTAAATTATACAGTCTGATGTTCTGTCTCGCTTTGTTGTTGTTGCATTTTTCAGGTCGAAATCGTTCCTTTTAGTGACCAGAAACCTGGAGATCATTTCGAGGTGTCAGTCAGGACTGATTCAGACAGCAAGGTGGCGCTGAGCGCAGTGGATTCAGCTGTGTACATCCTCAATAAAAAGGGCAAACTGAGTCCTCAAAAGGTACAGTTTTAACCTATAGAATAAACAATTTAACGTAATATTATTACGCTGTCGTAGTCGTGCTATTATTACGCTTTCACTGTCAGAAGTTTATTATGCAAAATCACTGCGACTTTCAATTGCTGCATTAATACATTAATATCAACAGTGACCTCAAAGCTACTTTAACACGGGACAGCAGCTATTCTCTCCTCTATTCAGTAAGAAAAATATTATTTTAAACGTTCATACCTAGTCTTATTACATTAAAAATTTCTCTAAATATATAGCATATAAATAAACGTAAATGAAACGTATTACAATTTATATTCAGAATTTTTATGTAAATTTTATTTTATCCTGTAAGTCCACCATTTTATTTG
The DNA here is from genome assembly GCF_019097595.1 of Hemibagrus wyckioides. NCBI lineage: Eukaryota > Metazoa > Chordata > Actinopteri > Siluriformes > Bagridae > Hemibagrus > Hemibagrus wyckioides. The sequence continues at coordinate 5,886,333 of NC_080726.1, forward strand.
TGCTATACAAATAAAAATTGAAAAAAAAAATTAAATATAAAACCTATATTTTAACGTGTGATCCTGTGTGCAATACGGTGTGAAACGCCTGTGAATTCAGGCAAACATGAAACATCCTATAAATAACATGAGAAAATAAATGAATAAGGTAAACAAATAAATTAGAAGGAAAAATAAATACACATGCGCAAACACTACACATGAAATGTGTGTGAAAGGAAACATTTAAGTTGTCTATTAGGGGAAAAAAAAGTGATTTACATGTGAAGGTCATGTGACTTTTCTGTTGTTGTTTGTTTGTTTTATTCAGTTTTTATTTCGTTATCATCCACTGAATCGAATTAGAGAATGAAATTCACAGATTCTCACCTTTCTTGCAGATGTTCGAGTACATGAACTCGTATGATCTGGGCTGCTCTGTAGGAGGAGGAGAAAACTCCAAGTCGGTCCTGGAATCCGCAGGACTCACGTTCCTCTGTAACTGTGAATCAGACGTTATAACTGCAGGTAGCTAGTTCATTTACAATACAATGATCTAATGAAGGGAAACAGAATCTGTGCAGCTATGGCCATTATTGTGTATTAATACATTTTCTTATCTGTTCTGATTAGCGCATAAATGCTACAAAGAGCGTCACAGACACAAGAGAGACCTCGGCACACTGGGTAAGTTCCCAGAATGCATCTGGGCCTATGATTGACTGAAAAAGTCAATCAAAGTGTAGGCTTGCATATTCATTGCATATAAACACATAACATTGTTTGCAATAGAAATGATTTAAATGTCATGTTTTGGTATATTCAGTTAACAAATACAAGAATGCCGACAGGAAGTGTTGTGAAGATGGACTGAAGAAAGGACTATCGTTAAAGTCATGTGATATGAGGCTGAAATACACAGCGCATCAGCAAAAGAGCTGCAGGGAAGCTTTCAAAAAGTGCTGCGAGGCTGGAGTGGCTAAGAGGAAGAAGGACCGACTGACCAAAATGAGAAGCACCTTAGGAAGAAGTACAGTTTTTTTTTGTTTTTTTAAAGATGCTCGAACTTGTCATAACTGCTGATCCACAGTAGTAAATGAATCAACATCTTCTGACCAATCAGAATCGAGCATTTAAAAGCACTGTGTGGTCAGAACATGTCCAAACACGCCTGCTGATGTGAGGGGTTAATTACATTTTAATTCACTCTTCAGACTCAGGGGCTTTTGCACGAGCCTTTCTCACATCTGTGCAGATTGAGTTGAAGGCCTTTTGTCTAAGAGAGATAAAAACAAACAACGAAAAAGTCATTCAGTCTGTTTATGTTCTCTGTAATCTCTACAAATGAGCATGAGGAAGTGGACAGGTTGGAAATTTTGAAAATGAATTTTCTTCTTAGATTTAAGACAGCATCTGGTTTCCTGTCTGAAGTCTGAGCATGAAGTCGTGTCAGAAAGATCGTACTTACGACGAAAGTTCATAATTACGAGTGGGAAACGTACCTTGTTGTAGGCTGCTCTGTCTGAAAACATCAGAATCAGTGGCTATAACGTCTGTAGTTAATGGTAAATTTGATGAAAGCACCTGCAGGAGAGAAAAGGACCAGAGGTGTATTCTTTAAAAACCCTTGTATTTCTTAAGTTAATTAAGAGCAGGTCCACCTCCCTCTTTCTCCAATCCAAGTGACTTGAACGCACCTGACACCATAATTACGACTTTCCAACTCGTAAGTACGAACTTCCCGGCAGGACTTGAGCGCACAGAGGGTAACAGAGTTATTTCAGGACACTCAGGTGTCTTTCCTCTCCTTCTTTGAAGCATTAACTGCAGAGGATGAGTTCGATGAAGTCTCGGTTTACCTCCGCAGTTTCTTTCCTCAGTCATGGATGTGGGAGATTGTAAAAGCGGACGCCTCGGGTAACATCAGGTACACCTCATGAATCAGATCTAAAATGATGCAAACATGATGGATCACTGTGTTTTGTAGAATTGAATAATATTTTTAATGTACCACTAATATGGATAGATTATGAAGCTAACCTGTGTATAGTACAAAACAAGTGTGTGTGTGTGTGTGTGTGTGAAATATTAACATATTAGAATGACTGCATTAATAAAAACATAATGTTGATGACATGTTAATAAATTATATACATTTAATACACACCTTTAATCAGTATCAAGTATTTAACAGTGCTGTTCTAAACACAGTAAATAAATTTACCCTCAGATGGTTTCTTTTTCCGTTTCCAGGCATTCTGCAATTGCTCCTGACTCCATCACCACATGGGAGGTTCAAGCTGTGGCTATTTCCCCAACAAAAGGTAACCCCAGCATTTATAAATTCAGAGTCATTACATCGAACCGAATTTGAATTGAACTGAACATTTCTGCTGATCCTTCAGGATTTTGCATAGCAGACCCACAGCCACTGAAGGTCTTCCAGAACTTTTTCATATCGCTTAAACTGCCACATTCGGTAAAGAGGTACGAGCAGCTCGAGGTGAAAGCCGTCATGTTCAACTACATGCAGCAGAGTTTAGAGGTAACGATCACGGACCCTTCGAGTAGAATGATGTGATGCAGACAGCTGTTTAAATTATTCCCGGGTGACTCCAAATGAGTAAATGCAGCACTGTATATCCGAGTGTCAATAATTAAATAATACAGAAATTATTACTTTAGGATATTTCATCAATCACACTCATTTTCACATTGACATTTTTTATTTAATAACACTGATTCAAAATGGCTTTTTCCAAATGACTTCTTTGCATAATGCCATTTTTCATCTCTTAATGAAAATTATATCATAATTGTTTTCCATAATCACACATTTTGATGATAATGACACATAAGTTCACGTCTCATTAGCTCATGCAGTAGCCGCTGACTTATGCAATATATTAGAAATAGACGCCAGAAGCCAATATCATCATTCTCCTTTCTCCATTATATATATATATATATATATATATATATATATATATATATATATATATAATTTCTATGTAAATTTTTATATCCAATTTATGTATTTATAGCCAATATCAATTTCTATGTAAATTTTTATTAATATTTATAATAATATTTATAATAATAGTAGTGTGTGTGTGTTACCATAATTCATTTTCCAAAAAGTTTATTAACATATAAAATATGAAATTAAATACAAATTTAAATTTAATTTAAAAGACTTTTATTTATTTTATTTTCATTTGTTAAAAAGTTCCCTTTCTGTAGTTTTTTTCTGAAAATTACAAAAAAAATATTCTTTTTATTTAGTTTTATTATTTCGTTTTAATTTATTTAATTAAAACTTTTAATTAATCAATTAATTAGTTGATTGATTAATTACCAATTTCTTAATAAATAATAAAAAGAAAATGTAAATATATTTGTAAAAAGGTGGAGGAGTCAGACCTTCACATTCAAATCAGTCATTTTCTCTTACTTTTACTACTTTTTGGTATTTTAATTCAGAGTAAATATAACAAACTTAATACTTATATAATCATGACTAATTTCTTAAATAGCATATAATAACACAATATGTATTGTTGTTAGTCATACTGTGTCTGGACATCAGATTAGAATCTCACAAGGTTTTTTTTTTTTTCAATAAATATGTTCAATCATTCGTCCATCACCTGTCACTTTACCTCAGGTCACAGTGAAGATGAAGCGGGAGGCGGGGCTGTGCACTGCAGGGGCAGGAGATGTGGTGCAGAAGATCACGGTGGAGCCCCAGTCTGCCACGGCCGTGTATTTCTCAGTAGTACCTCTGATCATCGGGAACATCCCTATCAGCATTCTAGCTTATGCCTCACTCGACATCCACGATAAGATAGAGAAAGAACTGAAAGTTGTGGTACTGTCAAGCTATTCATCAGATGAACAAGATTCAGATATATGTTTCATCACCAGAACTTAATGTCAGAAGTTAATGTTATTTTTCATTTGTGTTTCCAGGGAGAGGGTGAGATCGTCTACATACAAAAGGAATACAACATCGACTCAAAGAGTAAGACAGTACTACTGCACATTGCTGATAAACTCTGTAACACAAAGCTATGGGAAAGGTTTTGTTAATAAATTGCTCACTGTGTGCAGCTGAAAATAAGCTGGAATTTGAAATTCCAGCCCCTGAGGATGAGGTCCCGGACCAGGAATCAAGCACACACATGAGTTTTAAAGGTAAGACCATGTATTAAACAAATGCAGACCTACAGCTGTGTCTACTGCTGATCAGTGTATACTGCTAAACACTTACCTATAAAGACAGACAGACAGACAGACATATAGAGAGACAGATAGAGAGACAAACATGTAGAGAGAAAGACAGACAGACAGACAGACAAACATGTAGACAGACAGACAGACACACAAACATGTAGATAGACAGACAGACAGACAGACAGACAGACAGACATGAAGAAAGGCAGACAGACAAACATATAGAGAGACAGACAGAGAGACAAACATGTAGAGAGACAGACAGACAGACAAACATGTAGAGAGACAGACAGACAGACAGACAGACAAACAAGTAGAGAGACAGACAGACAGACAGACAGACAAACAAGTAGAGAGACAGACAGACAAACAAACATGTAGAGAGACAGACAGACAGACAAACATGTAGAGAGACAGACAGACAAAAGTGTAGACAGACAGACAGACAAATATGTAGACAGACAGACATACAAACATGTAGACAGGCAGACAGACAGACAGACAAACATGTAGACAGACAGACAGACATATAGAGAGACAGATAGAGAGACAAACATGTAGAGAGAAAGACAGACAGACAGACAGACAAACATGTAGACAGACAGACAGACAAATGTGTAGACAGACAGACAGACACACAAACATGTAGATAGACAGACAGACAGACAGACATGAAGAAAGGCAGACAGACAAACATATAGAGAGACAGACAGAGAGACAAACATGTAGAGAGACAGACAGACAGACAAACATGTAGAGAGACAGACAGACAGACAGACAGACAAACAAGTAGAGAGACAGACAGACAAACAAACATGTAGAGAGACAGACAGACAGACAAACATGTAGAGAGACAGACAGACAAAAGTGTAGACAGACAGACAGACAAATATGTAGACAGACAGACAGACAAACATGTAGAGAGACAGACAGACAGACAGACAGACAAACAAGTAGAGAGACAGACAGACAAACAAACATGTAGAGAGACAGACAGACAGACAAACATGTAGAGAGACAGACAGACAAAAGTGTAGACAGACAGACAGACAAATATGTAGACAGACAGACATACAAACATGTAGACAGGCAGACAGACAGACAGACAGACAAACATGTAGACAGACAGACAGACAGACAGACAAATATGCAGAGAGACAGACAGACAGACAGAGACAGGCAGGCAGGCAGGCAGACAGACAGACATACAAACATGTAGAGAGAGAGACAGACAGATAAATATGCAGAGAGACAGACAGACAGACATATAGAGAGACAGACAGAGAGAAAAAAATTGTTGACACACAGACAAACATGTTGACAGACAGACAGACAGACAGACAAATGTGTAGACAGACAGACAGACAGACAAACATGTAGACAGACAGACAGACAGACAGTCATACTTGTAGACATGCAGAAAAACAGGCATACAAGCAGACATACAGGCAGATGAACATGTAGACTGACAGACAGTAACTAAAGAGGAACATGTAGACAGACAGTAAAAAAGATGAATATGTGGATAGACACACAGACAGACAAACATTTACAGTTATATTATATAAACAGTTAGTTATATATAAACAGGTGGATAGACAGACAGATTGATGGACAGAAATACGAATGTCAGACAGATGGTAGATGGATAGTAGATGGATAGATGAATAGATTATTGCACAGACAGACAAACAAACAAATATACAGGCAGAGGTAAGTGGACAGACAGAAAGATGGACAGATATACAGGTAGACAGAGGGAAGTGGAGAGATGAAAAGATTAAGAGTAAAATAACCACTGAGAGGTAGAGAGATGGACAGAAAGACAGACTGTCAAACACTTAGAAAGATGGACAGACATAAATGGACAGGTAGGAAAAGCAATTCAGAAAAAGATACATATTTAGCTGGGTTGATGGTCATAATACAGAAAGACGGTCAGACAGATAAACTGATAAACTGTAAGCATGAGAAATGTATAGATAGACTATAACAGTATAAAGAAATGATGCCATCGCTGTTGGAAAGCTGTCTTTGTGTGTGTTTTGTTGTGTCCCAGGTGGTGTAATGGGAGAATCAGTGGATAACTGCCTAAACCTGGAAGGAGTGAACAACTTGATCAGTCTGCCTACCGGCTGTGCAGAACAGACCATGGTGACGATGTCTCCTGCCATTAACGCCATGAGCTATTTGGATGCCACCAACCAGTGGCTCTCACTGAAAGCAGAGCGACGAGAGGAGGCTCGACGCATGATCCAAGCTGGTGGGTGTCCGATACCGATAAATATTTCAGTGAAAAATTTCAATAAATCATTAGAGCTATTTATAGTGAAGTGTGTGTGTGTGTATGTGATGCCACCAGTATCTGTAGTGTAGTGCTAGAAAAAAAATCAAGTGATAGAAATTGCAGAAAAGAATTCTAGCTCAATTTCTCAACTTCAGCTGTGGTGATTTTCATCGTCTCAAGAAGAAATTAATGGGATTTTTTTTGGTTTTAATATTTTTTTTTTATTGAATTTTCCAAATACATATACAAAACATTTAACAAACCTCAGCCCTTATCAAGAAAACCCTAGGGTAGCGCTCAAGCTGTCCATTAAATCCGATAAGAATTACAAATGTTGTTAAAAAAAAATAAAAAAATAAAAATAAAAAAAACTAATAAAATGAAATAAAATAAAATAAAATAAAATAAAATAAAATAAAATAAAATGTGGGGCTCTAATCTGGCAAGCTTTTAAAAAAGAAGAAGAAGAAAAATAATTAGCACTCATGCGCCTCCTTTTCATATCTGTTTGTATTTGGTTACATCCCTATGCCACAAATAATGGCTGCTTATATGACAGGTTACACCCGGGTCCTCTCGTACAAGAAAAATGATGGATCCTATGGAGCTTTTCTGAAAACACCCAGCAGCATTTGGTGATATATTTTTTTAATGTAACTAAAAAGTAAGACAGGAATAATTTACAATACATGGCATTGTGTTATTATGTGTAGAACTGACACTTTTCTCTGATCGGCTCTTCAGGTTGACTGCCTTCATTGCTAAGGAGTTGTCAAGATCGCGGGAGATTATCGACGTTACAGATGCATACATCAAGGAGGCCGTGTCCTATCTCATATCCAAACAGAAAGCTGATGGATCATGGAATGACCCAAATCCTCTCTATGACAAAGGAATGAAGGTACAAGCAGCTCAGAGGATTAAAAAATAGCTAAACATATTATTCTTTATTCGATACAAGAGTTTTTAATATCTGTGTTCTCAGGGTGGAGTTGGAAAGTCTGCGGATGATGTGCCCTTGACTGCATATGTCCTCATATCCTTGTATAACACTGAGCCTGTGTACGAATTTGGGACAGACACAGAACTGGTAACACATGAACAAATCACATTCCCTGTTCATCTACTGCTGATGTTTACATGATGGAACAAAGGGTTTTTTTTAGAACTTTTTTTGACTGAATTTTTATGTTTAAATCATCTTTTAAATGAAACAATTACCCATCTTTTACTTCTTCTTCTTCTTCTTCCGGCTTTTCCCTTCAGGAGTCTCCACAGCAAATCATCTCTCTCCACCTATCCCTATCTTCTGCATCCTCAACACTTACACCCACTAGCTTCATATCCTCATTTATTACATCCATATACCTCCTCTTTTGCCTTCCTCTTTTCCTCCTGCCTGGCAGCTCCATGTCCAACATTCTCCTACCAATATACTCACTCTCCCTCCTCTGGACATGTCCAAACCATCTTAACCTGGCCTCCCTAACTTTGTCCCCCAAACGTCCAACATGAGTTGTCCCTCTGATGTACTCGTTCCTAATCCTGTCCAACCGTGTTACTACCAAAAACATCTTCAGCTCTGCTACCTCCAGCTCTGACTCATGTCTCTTCCTCAGTGACACTGTCTCTAAACCGTACAGCATGGCCGGTCTCACCACTGTCCTGTACACCTTCTCCTTGATTCTCACTGATATTTTTCTATCACACAGAACTCCCGACACCTTTCTCCACCCATTCCAACCTGCCTGCACTCACTTCTTCACCCCTTTCCCACACTCTCCATTACTCAGGACTGTTGACCGCAAGTACTTAATCTCCAGTACCTTCTTCACTTCTTCACCCTGTAATCTTACTGTTCCACTTCCCTCTCTTTCATTCACAATTACCCATCATTTACTGGGTGCTTGAAATAGACTTACTGACTACTGAGAAATTATAGTAACACTATACAAGTCAGTGTCCAACCAAAAATGTGCTTAAGTGAAAGTCACAAAGCTGCTACTTTTTAAAGGTCACAAACGGTACCAAAAAAGTAAAGATTTTTGACTGGTGAAATTTATATTTCCTGCTTTATATGCATTAGCTAGTGGCAGCATTGCTAGTCTAAGTTAGCATTAGCAATGAGAACAGTCTAGTGGTGCATTCACCACTAGTCATTTCGAAAAGATTTACATAGAAACTTTGGGGTTTTTTAAAAAAAATTATTTTCACTTATTTGTTTATTAATTTTTTGTAGTTATTTAAGAGCACCTATGTCTTCCCCCAACCGAAGAGACCTGAACTCATCTGACTCCATAATTACGAATTCCCTTAGTCGTAAATACGAACATCCCAGGAGGATTTGAATGCACCATAACTTTAGTATTAACAGTTAGTTAGTTAGTTAGTTAGCAACCCCTGCCTTTCGCCCAGTGTGTGCTGGGATAGGCTCCAGCAGATCCCTGTGACCCTAATTAGAAATAAAGCAGGTATAGAAAATGGATGGATGGATAGTTAGTTAGCAAACTTACCACAACGTGTTTTTTTTTTTTTTTTTAATTTTAAATCAGACAGCAAACTTTGTCTTCCAGGAAGGCAGAAAGAGTAGTCTTATTTTATATAAATTTTTGTTTACATTTTCCTGAGGTAGCGACTCATCCTATAATTATATTGTGTAGCATGAGAAGGAAACTGAATATGAGGCAATAAAGAGTATAATAATTAATTACATAAAGATGCTAAGACTCTAGACTAATAGACTTACAGACTCCTCAACAAGGTTTTTTAAAAGGATGGTAGTCTAATTTCTGACCCTGACTGACCCTATAATAATAATAATAATAATAATAATAATAATGATAACAATGATAGTTAAGCAGAAAAATAAAAGCAGTATGCTAGCTTTTTAGCATTTCAGCTTAACTTTTTTTTGTCTTGTGTCAACCCTAAGAAATTTGTTCCCTCTCTCTTGCTCTGTTTCAGAGAGTGGCTATTATGAAAGCAAGGTCTTATCTCCTTTCAAAGTACGAAGCACAACGAAACCCCTATGCTGTTGCCATTACAGCGTACGCTCTGTCTATAAAAAACCACCAAAGCCCAAATGCAATACCCACTCACAGGAAGCTGATGGACATGGCCTTGTGCGAGAACAGTTACGGCTCACATTAACGTCTTACTCTGACAAAATACATATCAGTTAAATCAACCCTGAATTAAATGTGCACTCTTTATACTGTCTCTCAGACCGATGCTTCTGGGACGTCAATGGGAAAGTAGGGAGTTTGGAGAAGAAAGCGGATGCCATTTCAATAGAAGCCACATCGTACGCTTTGCTTGAGGCCTTGATCATGCAGGACAAAAAGAAAGCTCAGCACATCGCCGCCTGGCTCACTAATCAACGCGAATATGGTGGAGGATTCCAGTCTACACAGGTTCTCTCTCTATCTCTCTCTCTGTCCTTCCTTTATAGAAGAAGCTTAGCTTGTTTGTGGGCCACATTTATAAAAACAAATTGTATTAAAGAAAAAAAAATATTAGCCTGGGGTGATGGTCTTAAAAGTTCTTTACAGTCAGCAAGTTCTTGATAATTACAAGGCAATCACTATAAATTTGACCCTAATCCGCTGCTCTATACAGTATGAATTTGACCCTAATCTGGGGCACTATACAGTATGAATTGGACCCTAATCTGGGGCACTATACAGTATGAACTGGACCCTAATCTGGGGCACTATACAGTAGGAATTGGACCCTAATCTGGGGCACTATACAGTAGGAATTGGACCCTAATCTGGGGCACTATACAGTAGGAATTGGACCCTAATCTGGGGCACTATACAGTAGGAATTGGACCCTAATCTGGGGCACTATACAGTATGAATTCGACCCTAATCCGGTGCACTATATAGTGTGAATTTGACCCTAATCCACTGTTCTATACAGTATGAATTTGAGCCTAATCTGGTGCACTATGCAGTATGATTTTGACGATAATCTGGTGCACTATACAGTATGAATTTGACCCTAATCTGGGGCACTATACAGTATGAATTTGACCCTAATCTAGGGCACTATACAGTATGATTTTGACAATAATCTGGGGCACTATACAGTATGAATTTGACCCTTATCTGGGGCACTATACAGTATGATTTTAACCCTAATCTGGGGCACTATACAGTATGAATTTGACCCTAATCTGAAGCACTATACAGTATGAATTTGAGCCTAATCTGGGGTACTATACAGTATGATTTTGACCCTAATCTGGGGCACTATACAGTATGATTTTGACCCTTATCTGGGGTACTATACAGTATGATTTTGACCCTAATCTGGGGCACTATACAGTATGATTTTGACCCTTATCTGGGGCACTATACAGTATGATTTTGACCCTAATCTGGGGCACTATACAGTATGAATTTGACCCTAATCTGAAGCACTATACAGTATGAATTTGAGCCTAATCTGGGGTACTATACAGTATGATTTTGACCCTAATCTGGGGCACTATACAGTATGATTTTGACGATAATCTGGTGCACTATACAGTATGAATTTGACCCTAATCTGGTGCACTATAGAGTATGAATTTGACCCTAATCTGGTGCACTATACAGTATGAATTTGACCCTAATCTGGGGCACTATACAGTATGATTTTGACGATAATCTGGTGCACTATACAGTATGAATTTGACCCTAATCTGGAGCACTATACAGTATGAATTTGACCCTAATCTGGGGCACTATACAGTATGATTTTGACCCTAATCTGGAGCACTATACAGTATGAATTTGAGCCTAATCCGGTGCACTATACAGTATGAATTTGACCCTAATCTGGAGCACTATACAGTATGAATTTGACCCTAATCTGGGGCACTATACAGTATGATTTTGACCCTAATCTGGTGCACTATAGAGTATGAATTTGACCCTAATCTGGTGCACTATACAGTATGAATTTGACCCTAATCTGGGGCACTATACAGTATGATTTTGACGATAATCTGGTGCACTATACAGTATGATTTTGACCCTAATCTGGAGCACTATACAGTATGAATTTGACCCTAATCTGGGGCACTATACAGTATGATTTTGACCCTAATCTGGGGCACTATACAGTATGATTTTGACCCTAATCTGGAGCACTATACAGTATGAATTTGAGCCTAATCCGGTGCACTATACAGTATGAATTTGACCCAAATCCAGTGCACTACATAGTATGAATTTAACCCTAATCCAGAAGCAGTATTCAGTATGAATTTGACTCTAATCAACTGCAGTATACATTTGTGGTTTGTTGCATGAGTAATACAGTCTCACTGAATAGTAGTGATCAGTTTGCTCATTTCTGAGTCCTCTGCTTTTCAGGATACAGTCATAGCCCTTGAGGCTCTGACCAAGTTTAGCATACAGAACAATGACGTGGAAGACCTGGACCTGAGAGTGGAAATATGTGTGAATGACAAGGACACGAGGACTCTGTATTTAAACAAGCAAACTGCACTGACCCAAACAGCTATCCACGTGAGAGAAACGCCTATTAGTCTGTTCAATTATGTACTTTAATTTCTGTATCAGCATGCAGCATGTAAGTACGAGTTACTTGTTGTATTTCCATAGTACAAAGAAGTGGGCAAAGTAGTCGTGAATGTAAGGGGACGAGGAAAAGGAACCTTATCGGTAATGCCTCTTTTAAAGCCTACATGCTAACAGTTTTACTTGTTCCTAAGCAAATCTCTCTCATTTTGCGGTTTTTTTTTTTATCCATTGTGTTTTTATAGGTTAGCCAGACATACAGATCTCTGAAAAAGGATGAGTCTTTCTGTGATCTCTTCGGTCTCACTGTTAAAGTGGAAGGGGAACTCGTCGTCTGTAAGTACTCTCCATTTTAGCAACTACAGGCCCTAAAGTCAAATCTGAAAACTTTTTACACCTTGTGTCTAAGCTGCAAACAGGAAATGAAGTCATTTTGTCACAGAACGTACCTCTGTTAAGGAACAAGTGACATCATCCTTACTCAAGCTTTACCCAAATCGAAGACAACCATCTATAGATAGAAAGGGTTAAAGGGATCAAGATCAAGCTTTATTCTGATTACCTTAAGTTCAGTTACTATTCAGCTTATAAAGTCTTAACCACTTTAGATTCCGCTTCCTTCTTTTACAGTACCTGACGAAAACGAAGGGGAGAATTTGGAGGATTACTATAACTATGAATACGACCTGGTGAGAGACGAACCCATGAGCAAACAGGACTGGTTAGATCTGCGCACCCGCAGGAGGAGACAAGCTCCAGAGGAACCAAAGAAAGAAAACACACTGTTTTATACAGTGTGTGTGAGGTACGCAACAGATTCGTGCCCTACTCACACTTTTTCTACTTTTTTTTACCGTAGCCAAACAGACACAATCCCAATGGCTTCAGATTGTAATCAAAATGTGTATATATATATATATATATATATATATATATATATATATATATATATATACACACATCGTGTAAAGTGTTTTCCAGCATGTAACATACACTAATCAGGCATAACATTGTGACCACCTGCCTAATAATTGTGTTGGTCCCCCTTTTGCTGCCAAAACAGCCTTGACCTGTCGAGGCATAGACTCCACTTGATCCCCGAAGGTGTGCTGTGGTATCTGGCACCAAGATTTTAACAGCAGATCCTTTAAGTCCTGTAACTTGCAAGATTTAAAGGACTTACAAGACTTAAAGGATACTTTTGATACTGACAACTGCAGACCAGGAACACCCCACAAGAGCTGCAGTTTTGGAGATGTTCTAGCCATCACAATTTGGCCCTTGTCAAACTCGCTCAAATCCTTACACTTGTCCATTTGTCCTGCTTCTAACACATCAACTTTGAGGACAAAAAGTTCACTGGCTGCCAAATATATTCCCACCCACTAACAGGTGCCATGATGAGGAGATCATCAGTCTTATTCACTTCACCAGTCACTGCTCATAATGTTATGCCTGATCGGTGTATACAGGTTGAATACAGGCTTTGATTTCTTTGCCAAAATGCTCAAGCACCATTTTTCCCCACACTAACCTTCTAGCAAGAAACAAGGAAATTCCACTGGTATGGTCCTGGTGGACATCTCACTCCTGACTGGGCTCACACCAAACATCCAAGATCTGGAAGATGTATGTGAATAGTTACAGTTCTTTTTAATAGGAAATTATCATCCAAATTATCACTGGTCTTTACTTATATTGTTTTCCTGTTTTCTCTGTAGAATGTGAAGGGCACGGAGAAATACATTGACCATTATGATTTTCACAACAACAAAGTCTTTCTTTACTTCAATGAGGTAAACACCGTCATTTATACAGCCTTGTACTATCCTTTTACTGCCTCATGAAAGTGCTGTCGATGTTACAGTCTTTGTAACAGCTGGATGTGTTAGATTAGGCAAGACAGGCACAGCTGTAGAACAAAATGAGGATCAGCGAGTATATATATACGTGTCTGCTGTAGCTTAGTTATAAAGATAAAAATACAGTAAGATTAAGTATAATTGGGCCATCCTTGGTTAATATAAGCTGCAACGCAATTGTGAAAATACCTGATTACTAACTCCAGATAGATAAGCTTCTCTAGGCAGTCATGGTTGTGCCAGATTCTTTCCAGAAATTAGTCCTGGACTTGTTTGGATAACTGCTTGATTTTTCATGACATTTCTTTATGTTCTATGGGGTCTTCAGAAACAAGTGGAGGTTTATGGAGATAGCATGACACTAATTACATACAAGTCATCTCTACTCAGCTAAATATCTGATGCCATCACCTGGATTCACCAGAACTAAGGGGTTCACAATAACCAGTGTTATGGATTTTTCATCCCACTTACACAGCACATTATGAGCTATTTGTGTATATTATTAGTTTCATGTACATTTTATTTAGAGGTTAGAATATCAGAAAATGTGGAAAGGTAGAGTAGTATGTGAAAGAGGAAATCAACTTTTTTCCAAGCCCCAAATTCAGAAAATATGAACAATTTACAGATATAGAGAAGAGAATTTTGAGGTACATCTGAGTGGTGAGTAAGTTGGCTGTTGGCCAAAGTTAAATTTGAAGGAGAAGATCGAAGGAGAAGAAAAACAAAAGGTTTAGGATGACATCCCAATAAGGATAATCATAATTAAAGAAAGAAACTCACGTTTAACATCGTTTCAGACTAAGGGTGCACAAACTTTTGCACCCACCTGTACTGTTTAGGAGGAAATGAACAGGGTTCTGTTTGTCCAAATAAAAAACAAAAACTATGACTTATGCTTCACAGCTCACTGATGAAGAGACGTGTGTTCGGTTCCGTGCAGAGCAGGTCATTCCCATAGGACTCGTCCAGCCTGCAGCGGCGGTCATCTATGATTATTACAGTCCAGGTCAGTCATGATTACAGCATTTCTGCTGTGTGTGCTGACTCAGCTGTCGGACATGTTGACTGATGCGTCTGTGTTTGTGTCACAGATAGAAGGTGTTCGGTGTTCTATACGGTGCCGAAGAACAATCCCATGCTCACTAAGCTGTGTGAGGGAGATGTGTGCACATGTGCTGAGGGTGAGTGTGCCAGCACTGCTACACAACACCACCTGTGTGTGTTACACCAAAGATAGCAGGCAGGAATTTTTACAAATGCAATTATATCAGTTAGGGTCCTGTTCGATCATTGCTGCAAATATATCTATAATAGGTTTGCATGAATGAATGTTGAGATCGTGGGAATTTTTTGGAGGTCAACACCACATCTCAAACTCGTTGTGCTCATCAAACCATTGCTGAACCATTTTGGCATGGCGCATTATCCTGCTGAAAGAGGCCACAGACATCTGGGAATACAGTTTCCATGAAAGGGTGTACATGGTCTGCGACAATGCTTAGGTAGGTGGTACGTGTCCACATGGATGGCAGAACCCAAGGATTCCCAGCAGAACATTGCCCAAAGCATGACACTGCCCCTGCCGGCTTGCCTTCTTCCCATAGTGCATCCTGGTGCCATGTGTTCTCCAGGTAAGAAAAACACATGCACCCGGCCATCCACGTGATGTAAAAGAAAACGTGATTCATCAGACCAGGCCTCCTTCTTCCATTGCTCCGTGTCCAGTTCTAATGCTCACGAGCCCATTGTTGGGTCAGCATGGGCAACCCCATGGCTATGCAGCCCCATACGCAACAAACTGTCATGCACTGTGTATTCTGACACCTTTCTATCAGAACCCGCATTAACTTCTTCAGCAATTTGAGCAACAGTAGCTCATCTGTTGGATCGGATCACATGGGCCAGCCTTCACTCCCCACATGCATCAATTAGCCTTGGCCGTCCATGACCCTGTCGCCGGATCACCGCTGTTTCTGCCTTGGACCACTTTTGATAGATACTGACCACTGCAGACCAACAAGATGCTACAGTTTTGGAGATACTCTAATCCAGTCATCTAGCCTTCACAATTTCCCCAACTTTCTTGAACGATCTATAGTTGCACACAAGTCTGTTTTTGTAGTGATATGGACTTTACATTTTCATGTCTCCAAACATGCTGATAAACAAAACGAACTGTGATTGGTTGCTTTACATGTCAGCCAGACGCCCTCTTTGGGGGTCCTTAGCCAATACAACTTTAAAAGGGAAGGGAAAAAGAAGCTGGAGAGGGAATGGCAATAAATTGCTTCTATACTAGTGGTAGTGTAGTAAAAGAAGTAACTTATTTTAATATTAAATGTAACTATAAATGGATAAAAAGTGTGACAGACTTGTAAAATGTAACTGTTGGTTAACTGACCTGGTGTTAAACGAATAAAATGCTTGCTGTTATAGGAATAATCAGCTCTGCTTCCTCATCTTTGATCATTTTGCTATATCAGCATCCCAGAAAGTCTTTTATTCTGTAATAAAGCTGCATCAGTCCGAGAGCCATGTGTGTGTGTGGTTCTCCGCAGGTGGCTGCCCACGGCTGAAAGTCACCTTCAGTCAGAACATGTTGGCGGACACGAGGTCTAGGTATGCTTGTTATTCGCCTAGTGTTGATTATGGTAAGTCACATCAGGTTTTTTTGTTGTTGATTTTTTTAATTTCGTTAACCATGAAGACGTAATAAACAACTCAACACATTTCCAACAGTTTATACTGCCAAGATGCTCAGCTTCAGCAACGATGGGGTGTTTTTGTCTTATTCCATGTCAATCACCCAGGTCCTTCAGACAGGTGAGTCTGCATTAGAACTACTGCTCAGAGCTCAGAGTTCAGCTTGCATTGCTTTATGATTGATTACTTCGAAACAGGTAAGGACTTGGCTATCCAGAAAGATGCCGTGAGGGAAATGCTCCAGCGTTTATCGTGTAATGAGATGGAGCTAAAAGTCGATGCAGAATATCTGATTATGGGGAAGGACAACAGTCTGTTCATAGGGAACGCAGAGACACGGTAAGATTTCATTTATTCCATGGAATTGTTTAGTAAAAATAAAAAAAATTCCACTAACCTTCATATGTATTCCATCAGCTGAGATGTGTGTGTTTGTTGTCCTTATCAGGTTTGTACTGAAGTCACAACTGACCAGTGATATATGTCTGTCTCACCAAAAATCTGTTTTCTAAACACATAAATGTCAGTTTTGCACTCTGGTTGCAGTCAATAAGCATTTGATGGATTTGGGAGGAAGGAATCATGTAAAAACTGTAATGCAGGGGTCTCCAGTAGCTCAGGACTCCTTGCCTAAAGGTTCATAGAATATGTACAAATTGATAAAAAACCAGATTAACTCAATAAACCCCTGCCCCTTTCTGGGTTTGAACCAATATGTGACTCCCCTGACAACTACACAGTTTAATGCAGTGGTGTAAAGTAACGAAGTAAAATTACTTTGTTACAGTACTTAAGTATTTTTTGAGAGTCTATACTTTTACTCAAATACATTTTCTGTTCGGCATTTTCGTTACTTACTACAAAAAAACCTGCGTCCAAATTTGCGGTAAAGGACATTTGTGGTTAGTGATGACTTTAGGCTACGTCCACACGTAGCTGGGGATGTTTAACAGAGATTTTTCTTGTTTTTTTTTTTTGTTTTTTTTTAAGTTTGTCCGCAGGACCTACGTGTTAAAAATATCTTTGTCCACATGAAAATGCAAAACGCCCTGTTAAGTGCTGTCAGGAGCCTAGCCAATCAGAAGCCTAGACAAAACTTTGTTACCAGATTCGGTAGTTTAACAACAATGGCGCGTTGCGTGATTCGCATGTCAAGCGATGCCCTTGACATGCGAAAATTTTATTATAGAATGTAGAAGTCTGACCGGGTCTCGTCCAAAACCTCCATCGCTGTGTGTGTTGTCGGAGTTTTGTATGTAGCAGCAGTGAACTTCGTATTACATTCCGGCACCTCTGTTCATGACCGTAATGTGTAACTGTGCGTGTATGTGAACGCATGGAAAAAGTCCAGTAAACAACGTTAACACAGTCAGTAGTTTACGCAAGTCTGCTACTAAACAAAATATCTTCATAAACAAAGCTCAGAAAATCAAGGAGACCGGCACACAGACAATGACGTCAATCTCCGTTTCCCTTGTCCACACACCACCACTGAAAATGGAGAGTTTTGGAAAATCTTCACTTTGGAAAGGAGTTTTCCAAAAGCTCCGTATTCAACGACCTCAAACTGCATTAGCGTGTGGACGAAAGGCCAAAACAGAGAAAAATCTCCGGCTACGTGTGGACATGGTCTTAGTTACAAGCGCACATGTATGGAAACACTGATACTGTACACTTCATTACAATACAGTTCTAAAGGCCTCTTCTTTCTTTCATGCAAGTCTTATTTTTTGGTGGTGAACTTATTGAGAAGTTTAAGAAAGAAAGCAATACAGAATAAAATTCATAATTCTCCAAATTATTAGTCTTGCTTTTTGTTTTAAAATTTACTTCTACTTTTACTTTCCATACTTAATTACATTCATGAAAATACTACTTTTGATACTTAAGTACAGTTTATTTCAGATACTTTAAGACTTTTACTCAAGTAGAATTGTAATGGATGACTAACTTTTACTCGAGTCATTTTCTAACAAAATACCTGTACTTTTACTCAAGTGTGACTTTTGGGTACTTTATACAACACTGGTTTAATAGAGCCATTTCAGCAGCAAGACTGTATATAGAAGCATTATATATACTGAAATCATTAAGCGCAAATTAAATTAGTTTGGGTAAATGATAAAGGAAACACATGGCAGATCTATTCAACTTGGAAGCTCCTAGAGATTCGACAGCGTTAGGAATAAAGCTGCGAAAGTAAAAGCGGTGAATGAATCTGTCCTGCTGCAGGAAGATGCAGGACGAGTGAGCTGTAGACTTTTCTTCTATAGTGCAGCTGGTGTTTCAGAGTCAGTACTGTTTAATATTTCCCATTGCACATGCATATGAATGCTATAAAATTACTTTTATTTAATAACAAAGTCCAATACAATTTCAGATCTCCGTTTTCAAACTTCAGTATCAAAGGTGGTCCTTTTTTTAATGAAAAGAGTCTTTTTCAGTCTTGCTGAGGGTATGTGCCAGGGGACTTATAAAGCGCTACTGGTTCAACAATTCCACTTGACTATATAATGGACAGTTATAGAAAGGAAATGATTTCTAATCACACTATCACCCAGATGAGGATGTTTTTCCCTTTTGAGTCTGGTTCCTCTCGAGGTTTCTTTACTTTTTCATTCAAGATTTCTGTAAAGCCTCTTGTCCATCATTAAAAGCCCTATACAAATAAAATGGAATTGAATTGATAAATACTGGGGATGTAACAATGTGTTAGGGTTTATTCTATTGATGGATATTAGGTATTAGGATAATAGCTTTACGTTGATATGGCAGACATGACGTTAATACTCTACTGAAATTGGAAATGATTTCTAAATTACCCTCTCAGGTGTCACCCAGGTGAGGATGAGGTCTCTTTAGAGTCTGGTTCATCTCAAGTCTTCTTCCTCATGTCCTCTCAGGGAGTTTTAACTCACCACTGTTGCCTTTGGCTTGCTCACGAGGGATCTAAATCCATCCAGATTTCCTCCTTTGTTCATCTTTTTATTTTATTTTTACAAATAAAACTACTAGTCTCATCAAATACCTCTTATTTGACATGTTTATACATCTAGCTGTCAGAAAAAAAAGCCTCATCTTTTATCCTATAGTTTTGGCTACATTCAAGATCTAATCTTTAAAGTCTGGAGTTTGGAAGCTCTTCATGTTCCTGGTGAGCTATGACCCAGACATTCGGTCACCGAAACATGTTCATTCATTCATCTTCACTCCTCTCAGTTGATTTTGAGGATGTTCCACTGATGTGTACACTGATCAGGCATAACATTATGACCACCTGCCTAATATTGTGTTGCTGCCGAAACAGCCCTGAACTGTTGAGGCATGGACTCCACTAGATCCTTGAAGGTGTGTTGTATCATCTGATACCAAGATGTTAGCAGCAGATCCTTTAAGTCCTGTAAGTTAGAGGCCCCACCTCGCTTACGGATTTAAGGATACGTTCACGGACTTAAAGGATAATTTTGATAGATACTGACCACTGCAGACCGGGAACATCCCACAAGAGCTGCAGTTTTGGAGATGCTCTGATCCAGTGGTCTAGCCATCACAATTTGGCCCTTGCCTCCTTGCCTAAATCCTTACGCTTGTCCATTTTTACTGCTTCTAACACATCAACTCTGAGGACAAAATGTTCAAATGTTGCTGGCTAATATCTCCCACCCACTAACAGGTGCCATGATGAGGAGATCATCAGTCTTATTCACTTCACCTGTCACTGGTCATAATGTTATGCCTGATTGGTGTATATTTCTGATACTTGTTTATATCAATCCAGGAATGTGTTTCTTTTCACTAGGTCTGCATCACCCAATCAACCAATCACCCCACTGCTAAGAAATCTACTCCTAACTCGTAAATCCTAACTTCCAACTAGGAAAACGGCAAATTCCTTTTTAGAGCATCAGCAGTAAAAAAAAAAAAAGAAAAAAAAAAAAGACAGTTGGAAAATGTAAACATACACCAGCATTCTCATGCACGCAGGTTAGCATGAGAAATCCTGATCGAATCCATCCGTTAATAAACTGTGTGTTGTTTTTTTTCACCTTTAGGTACATACTGGATAATAAGATGTGGATCGAGGAGATTCCTCTGGAAAGGAAGTGCAAGGCGACCAAGAACAAAATGGCTTGTCAGCTTCTTGAATCCTTCATAGAATCGTATGCTCTAAAGCAGTGCTTAGTTTAGTGGATTCACACGAGGAGACACAGAAAGCATCAAAGCCACGACACATAGCTCAGTAAATTGTGTGCTTTTATTTTCAGTGCATATGACCAAGAAAAATTAGGGTTTGTGGAACAGCAGAGGTGGAACTGCAGAAGAAAGTCATGTTGCAGATAAGCTTGAGCTTGCTTCTCTTAAAAAGGTAATCATGAGACTACAGCTGCTGGAATGAACAGGAATGAAATGTTATAACCTAACAATCATTGTGCTTCGGTGTTTGGCATAATGATGTTTGGCTCTGTGATTGTGATTGATTATTTGAATAATTCTGTAACCACTCTGTTATGACTGATGTGGAAATGTCAAAGGTGTAGCATTAACCGGTAGGACTGGGAGTAGGATATATCTGAGGAATGGTTTTAATGTTTAATACACAGCACAGGAACAGTTCGATGCAATAGAGCTGAAACTGAACACTGCAGTATAACATATCACAAATAAAGAAGTTTCAAAAAAAAAAAAAAAAAAAACCTCATCGTCTTGTTCATGGATGTAATTATTTATGTGCCAAAAGTACAGAATTACACAATATCACAATTATTATTTATAAATAATAATAATACCTCCATGCTCTTATTAAGGATGTCTTTCAGCTTCTAGAATTTTATGCTCGGCTTTATTTATAATCACGTTTGCCAGAAAAGCAAATTACAGGCTGTGCATCATGGATACCTCATGCATTTCCCTGCAGGACCACCAGGGGGCAGCCCTGCACATTTTAGTTGAACGGTCGGTTTTAATTCCCCCTGTTCACCTGTTTGTGTTGTGATTAGCTACCTGATTAAAGCCCCTGTGTTTCAGCATGTCTTGTTTAAAGCTTCTGTTTGCTGTCAGTGTGTTTGTTGTGTCTAGCCTTGTGTATTCCCGACTATAGTGTTTGCTTTGCTTAGTTTTGCCATAGGTTCTGTTTCTCAATCTTGTTAAATTTGTACTATTAATAAAGCGAATTCTGCACTCGCATCCACCTTCATCGCCTCCACGTGACACGGAGATCCTATCTTTTTATTCTTTCTTTCCACCATGCCAGCTTCTATGGCTATATTAATGGCGAGAGTCAGTTTTTTATTTTTCAATATTAAAACTATATAAGATGTTTAAGATTCATTTTTTTTAAGGACTTTAAAGCTGAAATTGGGTTTACTTCTTTAAAAACTTTTTCAAAAGTGTCAACAGAATAAAACAATTTCCTTCCAAGGGTGAAATTATTACAATCGAATAGAATATGTTTGATGGACAGAAGGGTTTTACATGCTGGACACTGTGGTGGATTTTCTCTTGATGGTAAAAATTGGTGTGTAGCCCTATCTTGTTATATCGTTTCTATAGTAACCGTTATTGTAATTTGGAATATAGTGGACAACGTACATACTTTTATAATAAAGGGGATTAAAAAAGCACTTTGCAGCAATCGGTAATAAGTTTTAATCTACCGGAAAGCCTTTGTGCTTTCTCAGCTGTTCAAAAGAGAGAAAAACCCGAGAGAAAATGAAAGGAACGATTTATAGCGGTTATAACTTAAAGCCAGACGTATTCAAACCTTTTACTTCATCCCCACTGCCTAGGGTTTTTATTGCTAAAATAAAATAAAATACAATTATTGGCTATTATTCACTGGACAATAAAGCAAAATAAACGAAAAGCACAGTCTTGTAATAGGCTAAAGCTTTTAAGAGAAATCACAAAAAAGCACAAGTCTGATTCTTTTCTGAGGAATAAAACATGGGAACGGGGGAATATTTATTTATTTATGTATTTATTTCGATAGGTTTGTTTTATTATTTGTTTATCATTGGTATTTGTTTCCATTGTGAGGATAGTATTTTGCATGTGGATTTTGTAATGGTGTTACTTTTGGCACAAAATCAATCCCATAACCCTGGACCAAAAAAATAAATAAATAAAATAATGCATTTTCCTTTTCAGCTTCTTCTGAAACTGTGGGAATTAAATGTTTCAAACTGAGATCTTCCGATGTGGGAATGATGGATTCTGTTGATTCTAAAACTTTAGAAGCAAAACTATGAACAACTCTAATAGTCTTGTACTCTTGGCACAAACTGACTTTTGTTTCTTTTTTAGTCTGAAAGATGTGCACCATTCATGTTTGGCAATATGTTTGCTTCCTAGCCTGAAGCGGTTCATGCAGTAGCATCTACTGTATGTCAAGGCATTTGCAGATAAGCATTACAGAAATGATAAAAAAAAATAAAATAATAATAATAATAACACTGTATACAAAAATAAAATAAATTAAAAAAAGAAAAGAAAATCATCCTTCACTACGTCTAGAGTTGTGCTGGGTTACATGGCCGACACCCTTGTCAGATAAACGCCGAGAACTTTTAAGGCAGATGAACGTTATAAGAACTACAAAGCTGCGTGTCCTCTACCTGTACATTAAGAGCCGAAACGCTGGCATCTGAAGCTTTATCGTAATTGAAGCACTGTGGCTTTGCGAAAAGCAATGAACGCACACGATATGATACAAACGCATTAACGGAGGCGAGGAGTCAATGCACAGAGAGTTAAGTCTGATAGAAAATGGCTTGTTTTCACAGTACGCTTTTCAGACGGCTTGTCGATAATTAAAGGAAATTTCGTGCCCCTGAAAAGGTCGGAATTAAGTGGCGACATCGTCGTGAACCAACATGTTGATAAAGTGTAAAAGCTGAAGAGTAGCTGCCTTCGCGAACGCTGCTCGGAGTGCTGCGATTGTTATTACTCTCGTATGTTGGCGACGGCGTCTTTCGGATTTAATTCATAATTCATAAATCGGTTCGAATCAGTGCAATAGCGAGGAGGGATAAAACGTCAGACCCTGCTTGAACTTCAATTAGATTTTGAATCGAGGTGGTTTCAGTGGCAGGGGCAATTTTGTGGTGTGCAAAATAAAAAAAAGAAAAAGACCAAACGTGTGTACATGTAACGTGTGTTACATGTGTACAATACTTTTGCTGGATCACCCTTGAGGGGATTTTCTACTGCAGGTAGCGGTAGACTTTGAAGCAGTGGTTCCCCGAGTCCGCCACGGCCACGTGTCCTTCGGAGGTGAGAGCCAGACCCTGAGGACCGTACAGCGGGTCTGCTGACGTGTTGATGTACGACAGGAACGAGCCCGAGCTGTCAAACACCTGCAGCACACACACACTATACAGTCACTAAGCCATCACTATTTAAGCTGTCTCAATTCATTCACGTGGCCGTCAGAACTCTTCTGAAACTCAGACTCCAGGAGCAGATACACACGCAGTGTAATGAACTGGAACTCTTGAGAACAGGAAGCACGCTTTTCTGTCTTCTACCTGAATCTCACTGAGCTGATAATCCTGTCACAGAGGAACTGGGATTGCTCAACAGACCTGTGTTTAATTACTGTCATTTCAACAGTTCTTCACTTATACACTAACTGTCTTATTTCCTTCCTTCCTTTTTCTTCTTTCCGTTTTCCTTTCCTTCTATCTTTCTTTGATTTCGTTCTTCCTTCTTTTCTTTCTTTTCTTCTGCCCTTCATTCCTTCTTTTCTTCCTTGCCTCGCTTTCCAACCTTCCTCCACCCATTCTTCTTCTTTCCATTTTCCTTTCCTCGTCTTTCTTCTTTCCTCCATTCTTTCTTTGAAGGATTCCTTCCTTCCTTTATTTCTTTCCTTCTGTCCTTCCTTCTTTCCTTTTTTCCTTCCTCCACCTCTTCCTTCCTCCCATTCTTCTTCTTCCCATTTTCCTTTCCTTAATTCTTTCTTTGAAGGATTCCTTCCATCTTTTCTTTCTTTCCTTCCACCCTTTCTTCCTTTTTGCCTTTCTTCCTTCCTCCTTTTCTTCTGCCCTCTCTTTATTCCATCCTCCCCTTCTACTATTTCTTCCTTCACCCCCTTCTTCTTTCCATTTTAATGTCTTCTTCACTTCTTTCTTTAATGTCTTCCTTCCTTCTTTTCTTCCTTCCTCCCCTTCTTCCTTCCTCCCTTTCCTTTTTTCTTTGATGTCTTCCTTCCTTCTTCTCTTTCTTGCCTCCCCTCCCTTTCTTCCTTCTTTGATTTCTTTTGATTTTTCTTTCTGCTCTTTCTTCCTTATTTCTTTCTTGCCTGCCTTTCTTTTTTCCGTCACCTTCTTCTACTTTCCGTTTTCCTTTCTTTATTCTTTCCTTCTTTCTCTTTTCTTACTTCCCTTCTGCCCTTTCTTCCTCCTTTTCTTTCTTTCTTCCTTCCTTCCTCCCTCCCTTCTGTCCTGTCATTCATTCCTCTCTTTCTTGTGAAGTACAGGGCCATGAGGTTGTGTAATATAACCAAGTGTCTGGTTTGAGGCTTTAGATTAGAGTGGGCTTAATATAATACCCAGGAAATCGTCTAAATAGATTAAACTAATAATTAGATCTAAAAAATCTAAAAAATGAGATTAGAAGTTGTGGTAGGAAGACAAGATTATGAGCATGTTCATTTCCAGCAGTATGCAGACATGGTGCGGTTTACCTGGATCCTGCTGTTCCCCCAGTCTGCAACAATGATGTTTCCATTCCCATCCACTGCCACTCCAGTCGGAGCGTTAAACTGACCGTTACCTTCTCCATGAGAGCCGAACTTGAACAGGAACTCGCCGTCTGCGTTATACACCTAAACAACGGGAGACGGACATCAGCCAACCCAAACATGTCGTTTTTTTTTTTTAGCTGATCAACACGACATTCTCTTCTGAATGTTTCTTTTAATTTTACTAAATATGTTCAGAAAGAACTAAAGATGTTTTCAAATATTCAGTGTTTAGTCTGTCTGAATGGAATCACACTCGAGTTTGGTCCAAAACGACTGGCCCAAGAGTGTCTGAGCGAGGAGGTCTTGGCCTGCTTCCAAGTGATTCGAAAAAGAATCGACTCAGCAGGAGGAATTGAATCAAATCTGCCTTGTATCCTGCGTTGACTTTTTATAGAAGCAAGATGTTGAACTGTTTGATCCTCAAGCTCCAAACTGTGGTATGTGTTCTGAAGATTTGCACCAAAAGAGAAAACGAATGCTAGATGTCATACACAATACCGATTATTGATATTGTTTATTTAGCGCTGAATCTGTGTTCTCTCTGCTCTGCTAATATTATGATTTCTACATCATCTTGAGCAAGGTTGATTTATCCCCCCCCCCAACCCTGTATAAGCGCTTTAAACAGTCATGACATAAATAAATGGAATAAAATCGAGTAGCTAAAGCAAAGTTCAGAGAAGCTGTAGTGTACCTTAACGGAGTGATTATGGAAGTCTGTCACTATTATTTCGTTCTTGTTGTTCACGGCCACAAAATGGGGACCTAGATATCACAAAAGAGAAATATATATTTTTATATGTAGAGTTTATAATATAACTGATATAATGGGTATGTACAGGGTACTTACTGAAGGCAGGGCCTGATTTACTGAGCTTTGGCTCTGTTGGGGTAGTTGGAGTAATTTTATCTGGAATGAACAGAAGTTAAAGTTAAGAGTTATTAGTGTATACTGATTTGTTATTTCTACTGAAGAAAACATTTTTATACTCTACACAACCAAATGTATGTGGACACGACCATCTTGCCATGAAATGCCATGATAAATGTATAGAATGTCTTTGTACACTGCAACATTACAGTTTCCCTTTCACTGGAACCAGGAGGCTGAAACCTGCTCCAGCATGACCACGCCCCTGTGTACACAGCACTGTGCTACATGAAGACATGCTCTGATGAAGAATGTTTGAGTGAAAGAAGTGGAGTGTCCTGCACTGAGCCCTGACTCTGACTCAACCCCACTGAAGACCTCTGGGAGGAACTGGAACACCAAATGCAACCCTTCTTTCCTTCCTTTTCTTCCTACCATCCTTCGTTCTTTACTTCCTTCCTTTCTCCCTCCATTCCTTCCTTCCTTTCTCCCTCCATTCCTTATGTCCCTCCCTTCCTTCCTTCTTTTGTCCCTCTCTCCCTTCCTTCCTCCCTCCCTTCCATCCTTCTTTTCTTCCTCCCTTCTTTTTTCCCCTCCCTTCCTTCTTTTCATCCTCCCTTCCTACCTTCTTTTTTCCCTCCCTTCCTTCTTTTCTCCCTCCATTCCTTCCTTCCTTCTTTCCTCCCTCCATTCCATCCTTACTTCTATTCTCCCTTCTTTCCATCCTCCCTTCCTACCTTCTTTTTCCCCCCTCCCTTCCTACCTTCTTTTTTCCCCTCCCTTCCTTCCTTCTTTTCTCCCTCCATTCCATCCTTCCTTCTATTTTCCCTCCCTTCCTACCTTCTTTTCTCCCTCCATTCCATCCTTCCTTCCATTTTCCCTCCCTTCCATCCTTACTTCTATTCTCCCTTCCTTCCTTCCTTCCTTTCTCCCTCCCTCCCCTCCTTCTTTTCTCCCTCCCTCCCCTCCTTCTTTTCATCCTCCCTTCCTACCTTCTTTTTCCCCCCTCCCTTCCTTCTTTTCATCCTCCCTTCCTACCTTCTTTTTCCCCCTCCCTTCCTTCTTTTCATCCTCCATTTCATCCTTCCTTCTATTCTCCCTCCATTCCATCCTTCCTTCCATTTTCCCTCCCTTCCTACCTTCTTTTCTCCCTCCATTCCATCCTTCCATTTTCCCTCCATCCCTTCCTTCTTTTCTCCCTCCATCCCTTCCTTCTTTTCTTCCTCCCTTCTTTTCTCCCTCCCTTCCTTCCTTCTGTTCTTCCTTCCTTCTTTTCTTCCATTCTCTTTCCTTTCTTTTTTTTTTTTACTTCCTTGCATCCTCTTTCCTTTCCTGTCCTTCTTTCCTTCTCTTCCCTTCCCCTCTTTATTCCCTCTTCACCTGAAATCAGTTTCTGATGTCACTAATACTCTTGTAGCTGAATGAACACGAATCCCCCAAATCACGCTCCAACATCTAGTGGAAAACCTTCCCAGAAGAGTGGAGTTTTTTATAAAAGCAAAAGGGAGAATAAATCAGGAATGAGATGGTCAGTAAGTATATATGAGAATGATGATCTGGGGTTTCACATACTTTTGGCCATATAGTGTCAAGAGTATTTAAGCAGAAAAAAGCACCTGAAAACTGCCTGTCTAATGTCCCTTTGGCTCCAAACTTGGTCACCAGTTTGCCGTTGGACTGAAAGATGAAGACGCAGCAGGCTTTGTTGTCTGCAGCTATGATATGACCGTTTTTGTCCACGGCTACTCCTTTGGGTCCCATCAGCTTTCCGGCTCCAATTTTACTCTAAAGCAACAGATAAATAATTATTGAGAGAAAGCTTGGAAAAGAAATTGACATTCTTCTCTCAAATTCTCCATCACTCACTTTAAACTTTCCATCAGAAGAGAAGATTGTGATCCATCTGTTGTCATAGTCTGCTACGATGATGTCCCCATTCATGTCAACTGTCACACCAGTGGGACGCTGCAGCTGCCCTGGCGAACGACCTCTGACCCCAAAGCGTAGTTTGAACTGACCGTCATTAGAGAAGACCTGCAAAGCATCAACATCCAGTGGGTTGGAACTGGCTAGACCAAATAAATAAATTGCACATTTTTCTGTACCTATGATGGTGATGGTCATGTTGATGGTCATGGTGATAGTCATAGTGATATGGTCATGATGATATAATGGCAATTGTGATGGTGATATGATGTCATGGTGATGGTCATGATGATATAATGGTAATTGTGATGGTGATATGATGTCATGGTGATAGTCATAGTGATATGATGGTCATGGTGATGGTCATGGTGATATGATGGTTATTGTGATGGCAATATGATGTCATGGTGATGTGATGGTCATAGCAATGTAATGGTGATGGTTATGGTTATATGATGTCATGGTGATGTGACGGTCATGATGAGGTCATGTGATGGTCACAGTGATGTAATGGTGAAGGTCATGGTCATGGTGACAAGATGGCCATAGTGATGTAATGGTGATGTCACGGTGATGGTCATGTAATGTGAGCGGCTCCTCACCTGTATGCACTGGTTGTTGCTGTCAGCCACCACTATACGCCCATTGGTGGATGTGGAGATGCCCTGGAGGTTGGAGAACTCTCCTCGCTCACGCCCTCTCGACCCTGAAACACACAAAAATGAATACAGATTTTAAACGCTTTATTTGGAGTTCAGTTAAATACATGTGGTGAGGAGGAAATACTAATAAAAATTAGTGCTCAGTACTCATCACATTGGCATTCAGACCTCTGGATAAAAATGATTCTAAGAAAAGTGGGCAAAGTTTGCTCCAGACAGATTTTCTTTCTCAGTTATTGCTAATGTAGGCTTCTGGTGTGGTATGCATTCTGATAAACTATAAATAGTCAGGTTACACATCAAGAGTGTAAGATGTTATAGAGAATGACTCAAAACCTTCTGACCAATCAGAATTGAGAATAAGAACAGAAAACTTGGTGAATAAAATTATTACAGTAAATTACTACTCCTCGTTTTTCGCTATTCAAATGTAGTGTTATCCTACTAAAAATCAAATGAATCTGATACAGGATCCGATTTGGCAAACCCAATTTTCTCACTGTACTCACCTACTCTGAAGATGAGCTCGTCCTCGATGGGGTTCTCCTTCTTCTTGGTGTTACTGTACATGCTGGCAGGACGCCGCAGTGCTTTCTGGCGGACGTGAGCCCCCCCTCCTCCCCCCGCAGGGGATTTCACACGTCTCTTTACATCTTCGGGTGAGTGCGGCGCGTCGCTGGCTTTGACGGCACGCAAGCGGAAGGGGCTTCCCCTCACAGCCTGGCCGTACAGCAGCAGGGAGAAGGAGAACTCACCCTCACTGGACAGTGTGTACCCCACGTCGTAGGTCCCGTTCTTGTTGTCCGTCACCTCGGCGTCAGTGACGGAGCCATCGGGTCCGGTGATCTGTGCAACGAGAGCTGCGCTGCCCGTCTTCACCAACTCCCCAGCCTTGTCCTGATTAGAAAAAAAAGTTAATTTAATAAGAATGTAAAACAGAGATATAATGTTGGGGAACCTAAGTCAGAAGATGAATTTCTTATAACTTTTATTTTATTATTTGTTCTTTTTTGCCTCAGGAGCAGCAGGACTCACCTTAGTGGTAACAGTAACGGTGGTGTGTTGCCCCACCACGGCGTGCCGTAGTCCCTCTCCGGTAGCCACGCTGGTGTGACCCACAGCACTAGTAGTGATCAGAACCCCCAGATTCTGGATGGAGCGACGGAGGCCCTCGGTCTCCACCTGGCACTCCAGGTGCCCGTTCTCGTGTGGCTGCTCGGGGAAAGCATGGCGCGCCAGCGCTGCCACTCTCTCTCCCATCTGCTTCTGCACCAGCAGCACCTCGGTGGCACTGCCATGGTTCAGAGCCTGCTCGGTGAAACTACAGCTGCTCTCGATATTCTCCTTCCCCTGCAGGAGAGCAGCTAGCTGAGCCTGGAGCACCTGCACCCGGGACACAGCACACACCTCTATCACACTACTCCGTCTACACGATTACATCCTCCAGAATATGTTCTATTCTCATCAGTTCATTGACATTACACTGCGCTGAGCTCTGCTACCTTCTGCTTGGTGCTGCAGATGTTCTCCAGGTCAGTGATGAGGGCGTTCTTGCGTTGGTGCAGCGCTTTCTCCAGCTCCTCGAACGTGTTGCTGATCTCGGTTATGGCCTCGCTCTTCCTCTCACACAGCTGCCTGGAGATTTCGTTCACCACATCGATGGCTGCCGTCAGCTGAGGAAGCCTGGGGGAGGAAGAACAGTGCAGAGGAGTTAAACATCTCATGATGAACCACTGAATACTGAATACACACATCTGGCAGTCAGAGGACCATTGCACACCCACTGGTCTCCTTGAAGACTAATTTCTTTTCTTTAAAGTACTGAAATAACGTGAGGCAGAAGATTGCAAGATAATTATAAGTGGATAATTAGCTTTGGAATTGCACTTTAATTGGTTTTAAAGCGCTATATAGTTACACTGGGTTATCACGACTGGTTTCATAACTCCATGACTCCATTCTTTAATGTTCTCATAGCTCTTGATTCTCAGTCATCTTCAAGTAGGATCAGAGGCTAACTAGTGGATTATTTTTTGAAATCATTAAACACTTAAGAGTCGTTAACTCATTGAAGAGTCGTTGAATCGTATATAGAAAATCAAATAAAGTTAAAAACTGGTCACAAATTAATCGGGGAAAAAAATAAATAAATAAGTCACATTTTGACTTAAACATCTCACTTTTTTCTGTTCAAATTCTAAGACAAAAATACAGCTCGTCATATTACCAGGTCCAATGTCTTGAAGAATTTCCTGTGGTGAAAAACTAACACAGGACTGTGACATTGGAGACTCCTTACATAAAATGTCTCCCAACCATATCAACCTTCACCTTCGTACCTGTTTCGAATAGCGTCCAGCTGGTTCTTGAGCGCTGCTTTGTGTTGCTCGAGAACATCCCGCAGAGGAACGGTCACATGCTCGCGGTGTTCTCCCTCCGTGCACTCGAGACACATGGCTGTCTCGCACGACTCGCAGTAAAACTCCATCACCTGCAGGGGGCACATGTGAGCATCATCATGGCACAAATAAAGATGACAATACCACAGCCAGTGTTTATTATCAAAATGATCCGTCATACCTGTAAATGTCTGTTTCTTATTAAAGGCGATACCTCACCTTGCCTTCATGGTTGGGGCAGGACAGCGGCTGGGCCGAGTTGGCGGCGCTGGCTGACTCCAGAACGCTGCGCTCCTCGGGCTGCGAGCACTCGGCCTCTCTCTGTAGCACCTCCATCAGGTTAGTGATGAAGAAGTTGTTCTGCAGCGCTGCTACACCTTTCTCGGGCAGGATGGAGGTCTGCCTGCACACCGGGCAGGACAGCGTGAGGGACTGAGGTGGGATGTAGTTCTGGAGACATCTGAGGAGAGGAAGAATGGATGAGTTCTGGATTGGATATTAATTCAGAATTTCCATGATGAATGTTTTCTAATCACCTGTTTAATGGTTTAATTATCTATCCCTTTATCCTCAATAAAAATGACAAAATCTATATTAATATTCCTAAATATGCTATTTGAAGCCACCTCTATGTAAGCTGTTAATAAAACGTTTCACAGGAAACCTGCCTGTCCCCCTTTATCGCCAAAACAGAAACTGCCATGCACTGTTTATTCTGACCCCTTTCTATCAGAACCAGCATTAACTTCTTCAGCAATTTGAGCAGCAGTAGCTCGTCTGTTGGATCGGATCACACGGGCCAGCCTTCACTCCCCACGTGTATCAATGAGTCTTGGCCGCCCATGACCCTGTCTCCGGTTCACCACTGTTCCTTCCTTGGACCACTTTTGATAGATACTGACCACTGCAGACCGGGAACACCCCACAAGAGCTGCAGTTTTGGAGATGCTCTGATCCAGTCGTCCATCCGTCACAATTTGGCCCTGGTCAAACCACTTAAATCCTTACACTTGTCCATTTTTCCTGCTTCTAACATCAACTTTGAGGACAAAATGTTGACTTGCTGCCTAATATATCCCACCCACTAATAGGTGCCATAATGAGATAATCAGTCTTATTCACTTCACCTCTCAGTACTCTGAATGTTATGGCTGATCGGTATAAATGTCAAGCAGAATCTAGCAGACTACTGAAAAGGACAGAACATCAGATAAATAAAAAAATCACAAACATACATCAGTAATCATTGGAGAGACACAACAACAATAACAAGCTTCTTTCATTCACAGATGAAGTTGGATGACCGCTCAACTGGCTTTTCAGCTTATCAACATCGAAGCTACCTGGTTTTTGTGGTGCATTGTGGGATTTTTTTAGGGAGTAAATGATTGAGAGTGACAGACAGAGACGTGAAAACTGGCTTAAAGCATGTGAGCTTATATGTAATGCTTATTAAACTGGTTTGAAATGAAAAACATGCGAATGCAGCTGTGTGGGAAAATATTTGCCCTGAACACCAAACTATAACAAATTCAAGAAGTTCAAATAATGTACTGTTTCTGAGCTTTGACCATATGAATTCATATAAAAGCAAAAGAAACAAATCCATCCCTTACACAGACATGTACATATATTTTTAATGAAATACAGCTTTAGCAGTCCAGTCATACTGGATGTTCTCTTTCATAATAAACCGATTCTCTGATTAAATCCTTCATCTGGGTCAAAGCTCACTTTTCTCCACTAGGCCGCTTTCAAAGTTTCCCAAATTAGCCAGCGCTGCAACTTGGGGAACAAAAATGGCGATTAAAGTCTGAGAGTTACTCCGACGATGACCTGTGTGAGGACACTGTACCTCTCGCAGAAGGTGTGCAGACAGGGCAGGACCTTCGGGTTGTGGTAGTGCTCCAGACAAATGCTGCAGACCAGGAACTGCTTGTCTATCTGTCGCACCACAGGGCTGGTGCTGCCCGTCTCCCTCTTAGCCATGGTGAGAGGCATTCACGGGAAGAGGAGTATGAGGCACACACACCTCTTAACCTACAGAAACAGAGAGAGAGACAGAGAGAGGCTTAGTGAATCAGAAGAAATATGTATTCAGGTTCAGATTTAATGGGAAATTTGAGACAAGGTCCATTGTTAAAAGTGCTATACAAATAAACTGAATTAAACTGAATGGAAAATGTAGGCAGATGTAGATGTTGGCTAGCGAGAGCAAGCTGCAGCCCCATAAGGGACTAAAGCCCCAGCTTGGACAGAAGTCTGTGTATATATGAGAACTTCAAGTTTGAAACCTGAAGGATAGCCATGGCACTAAAAATGGTTCTTTATTATAATACAGAGCTGTGGAATTCTCAAATCTGATGACAGTAGATTAGACTGCTAGACAATTTTGTCATATTCTGTGTATATTTCACATATTTCACCCATATTCCAGAAATATTCCAAACACTATCCAGAAGTACTCCCACATATAGAACACATACTCCAGATGCATTCCATGCATGTTCCAGAAGTATTTCATACACTTTCCAGATATTTTCCACATGTGCAACACATCCTAACATAATCCAGATGCATTCCACACACATTCTTACATAATCCAGACGCATTCCACACACATTCTTACATAATCCAGATGTATTCCACACACATTCTTACATAATCCAGACGCATTCCACACACATTCTTACATAATCCAGATGTATTCCACACACATTCTTACATAATCCAGATGTATTCCACACACATTCTTACATAATCCAGATGTATTCCACACACATTCTTACATAATCCAGATGTATTCCACACACATTCTTACATAATCCAGATGTATTCCATACACATTCTTACATAATCCAGATATATTCCACACACATTCTTACATAATCCAGACGTATTCCACACACATTCTTACATAATCCAGACGTATTCCACACACATTCTTGTATAATCCAGACGTATTCCACACATCATTATATAATCCAGATGCATTCCACACCCTTTCCACACATCATTCTTGTATAATCCAGACGTATTCCACACATCATTATATAATCCAGATGTATTCCACACATTATATAATCCAGATGTATTCCACACAGCATTATTATATAACCCAGATGTATTCCGCACATTATAATATAATCCAGACGTATTCCAGATATCACTATTATATAATCCAGATGTATTCAACACATCATTATATAATCAAAATGTATTCAACACATCATTATATAATCCAGATATATTCCACACATAATTCTTACTTAATCCAGACGTATTCCAGACATCATTCTCATATAAACCAGATGTACTCCACACACATTCCATACATCATTCTTACGTACATAATCCAGATGTATTCCAGACATCATTCTCATATAAACCAGATGTATTCTGCACACATTCCAGACATCATTATGTAATCCAGACGTATTCCACAAATCATTCTCACATAATCCAGACATATTCCACAAATTATTCTTATATCATCCAGACGTATTCCACACATCATTCTCACATAACCCAAATGTATTCCACACATTATATTTTTTATATAACCCAGATGCATTCCACACATCATTCTCACATAATCCAGACATATTCCACAAATTATTCTCAAATAATCCAGACATATTCCACACACTAATTAGAAGAATTCCAAACATGTTCCGCATATGGTGTTTCTATGCCAACTGCTTACTTACCTAGACCTGTGTTCTGGATGCTCCACATAATCTACTGATTTAAAAACTCTATTTTTGCTTTATTTTTGCAGGTTTGTTAGTCTTATCAACTTGAAGACAGACAGAAAGGAAGAGGCTGGTGAGAGAATGGCTTTCAAATGATTATAACGTAAGCAATAACAGGATCGTTAAACAACCCTAAATATAACTAGGAATGCAATGTGTACAAAGCATGACGTGTTGTTCGAGTGTGTTGTACGAGAAGAATACAACAACATTACAGGAAGTGCTGTGACAGGAAAATAATCAACTCTGGTATGGGAACAGCATCACACTAGCTCATCACTGAGCATCATCCTATAACAGCACACACACACACACACACACACACAGATAAAAATAGCAGTGCAGGTGTTTCAGCATTACAACAGAGACATCATCACTGACTTTATGTGCTGCTGATAACCTTTGTCCATTTTATCAGCTAACAGATGCTCAGGCTTTGAAGAAGGACCTTCAGCCATTAAGCCCGTTGCATCATCCTGAACATCCACTGGCATCTACTGAACTGGTATGAGTGCTTAGCATAAAGCTGTGAGCTGACATCCATTAGCTCTCAAGTAAGCACAAGCAAAAAAAAAACCTCTCACCCACACACACACACAAACATTTAACATCTACAGCAGAGCCAAACATAGTTTGGAGTTATATAAGCAGCTGCCCAGTTCCTTAAATCGATAAATTGTGTATGCAATCATACACGGTACAACATGCAGTGAAATGCCTTTAAAGATGGCCTGTTTTAGAAAAATAACTAAACAAACAAACACACAAACAAACAAACAAATAAATAAATTAAGAATAAATAAATAAATAAAATAAGAATAAATGAATAAATGAATAAATAAATAAATAAATAAATAAATAAATAAATAAATAAAATAAGAATAAATAAATAAATAAATAAATAAATAAATAAATAAGAATAAATAAATAAATAAATAAATAAATAAATAAATAAATAAATAAGAATAAATAAATAAAATAAAAATAAATAAATAAAAGTATTAATACAATTACATATTAATAAAATAATAAATAAATAAAATTTTAAAAATGTAAAGAAAAGAAATGAAAAGGTGAACACAGAGAAGAGCTTTTTAAGTCTTATTCAAATATGGGGAGAAAACATACAGGAGCAGTTCAACAAAACTCAGAAGACTGCGGATGTGCCAAAAATATAGCACCAAAAGAGCTGAGTCGTACTGTATTGTATTCCCCATGTCGTGTTTATGATGATGTAAGACAAACGCTAATGCAGCATGATTCAATGAAATGAAAGTAGACCAATGCTATGGAGGGAGCCAGAACAATCACTCTCAGACTCGAACAGCAGAAAACAAAGTAACAAAGCAAAATAGCTGATTTTC
This sequence comes from Hemibagrus wyckioides, assembly GCF_019097595.1. Lineage (NCBI taxonomy): Eukaryota > Metazoa > Chordata > Actinopteri > Siluriformes > Bagridae > Hemibagrus > Hemibagrus wyckioides. Next base: position 5,922,660 of record NC_080726.1, read on the forward strand.
AGACTCACTTAAAGTTTTCATTAAGTCTCCGATATTAGACAGGATATTAGCGAGTCATTTGGAGACATGACAAAAGCCTAATTTGCATTATGGGTAGTTTAACAGAAAAGTGATTCTGTATAAGAGATTAATATTATCTCTCTGTACCATTTCAGCAGACATCACTCTAGCTCATGTTCTCATTTTAATGAATTACTGTCTCTATCGTTCATAAGATCTGACCTCACCTGAAGAGATCCCACTAACTTACAGCAAGGCTAATGATCAGTGACAACGGGTGTTTTAATCTATTTTCTTAACCCTTCTTACTACTACACCAGTGTTCAGTGCTGCCTGTGGAACAGAAATGGACTTATTTTCAATCTGTATGAAGAAATGAATGATGTTCTGGCTGAAAATCTGATACAGAATGAATCAGGACTCTTTCAGTGTGAGACGTTTGTTTTTCCCTCTGTTGGAAAACCTTACACAGAATTTTAGTGGGTGAAGATAAACGCCTTCAAATTTTAGATGCTTATGAACAAGCATGGGCAGGTTTGATATCA
>NC_080726.1:5928204-5975704 GCF_019097595.1 Hemibagrus wyckioides
AAGGAAAAGTAAAATGCATGTATAGTTTGCCAGCTCTTAAATTATTGGCACCCTTGGCAAAGATGAGCAAACGGTTAGAGAGTCTTTGTCGCTTAATCTTACGGACGATGTACAGCACTTTGACTTTCTAACTGAAGTAAATGTATTCTAAAGAAAAACACAGACTGGAAATGAGACAAAAAGAGGTTTTTTTGCAAAACTTGGGGTGAGTGTGTTAAGCAGTAGTGGCTCAAGGGTTAAAGCTCTGGTTTCCTGCTCAGGAGGTCAGGGCTTCAAACCTCAGCACTACCAAGCTACCATTGTTGGATCCTTGAGCAAGACCCTTCACCTTCTCTACTCCAGCTAACATGGATAACCCTTTAATCTGACCCCAGCTTTCTAACAAGCTAGGATATGTAAAGAAAAGAATTTTTAAATAAAAAGGCTGTGGCTATATTTACTAAAACGTAAATGGGGATGTGATAGCTTGGTGGTTAAGTTGTTAGCCTACTGATTGAAAGGTGGTGAGCTCGAATCCCAGGTCCACCAAGCTGCCTCTGCTGAACCAGGACCTTAACTCTCAATTGCTCAGTTGTATATAAAATGAACGTATATAAAATAAGAGCATCTGCCAAATGCCAGAAATGTCCAGTGTAAAAACAAAGGACGATTATACAGAAACTGACCTAATCCCTACAGGTATAGTGGAGAATCTGTGATGTTTATCGCTGCTTTTCCTCCAAAGGATCTGAAAACCTTGCATTATGAAAACCATGAAGTAAAAGTCTGTCTGCTTCTACTAAGAACATACGACTGCACTGGGGTTAGATTTTCTAGAAGCACAATGAAGACAATGTTCATTATAAATTATATTATTGACAACAACTTGAGTGAAACATAGAATCTTTAAAACATTAACATGAATGTCAGAGTTTTAGTATTTGGTTTTTTGGCTCTAATGACAGTTGAACTCGAGCCCCACGGATTTGATCAAATCCATCAGAGTGTCATCTGACCATGTGATTCAACAGAAGAGAAGAGATTAGACATGAAGGAAATCTGACCGGTTGTACAGACCAGTTCCAATGGTCAATATCACAGATTTGCTTACATTTAAATAGGGAGCTAGAAATAGTGCAGAATCTTTTGAATACTGAAGTAAGACGATGCACAACTCCTTTCTTTGTGGGTGTTGGAATTTTTACACATATACAAACCTTCCCTTTATTTCCAGTTTTGAATTAATTCTCAGACCATCTGAAAAGATCTCCATAATAACCCTGTTTTGTTCTTTAAGAGTTCAGGAGCTGCCTGTAAATTTGCATAAACATATTGCTCATATTATCCTCATCTTAACTAGTCAACCATCCTTAACAGAAAACTGTACAACTAGCATAGATTTATTGTAGCATGATGAGCTGTTAAAGAGTTTATAAGTTTGTGCACCCCTGATGAAACCTCAAGACGCTTTATGCATATTTTTTAGGTTTTAAAGATGCTGAGACAAGCAACAAAAATGCTTAATACATTTAAAGAAGTTAGTAAGACTAGACTCTTGTCCGTTCTGGCACCGAGGTGGTGGAATGAACTTCCCCTTGATGACCGCAGAGCTGAGTCACTGACCGTCTTCAAAATGACGGATGAAGACCTACCTCTTCCTGAAACACTGAAACTAGCCCTTATATTTCTCTGTACGTTTTATGTTGATTAAAAATAAATGTAATCCTTCCAACACAGTGTTTAGGCTGATGGTATCCTAAATCTGTGACGTATTGAACCAGTGTTAATGTATTCATTGATAGAGATTTCTTGTACGTCGCTCTGGATAACAGCGTCTGCCAAACGCCAATGTAAATGTAGTCCCAAAAAATATTTCTTCTTGCTTCATTTCAGGATTTTTTTTTAGCGTTTTCCCCCCACATCCTTGGTTTGGGTCTACATTTCTGGCACTTTTCTGAAAATTATTATTTTTTTATCGCTAGTGCTGTTCTCCCTAAACACTAGACTGATATATTTTTATCCTCTACTTTTTTCCGCTCTGTAAATAGTCGCCGTTTTCTATTTCACATCATGGAACCGATCCTTGATAGTTCAATTCAATATAATTCGATTTCATTTTTAACAATGGACATGGCAGAACATAAGAAATAGCCTGAGCCTGAACAGTCCATGCCTCCAACACGATTTAACAAAGTGAGCATGTCTTTATTTATTTTTAGTCTCTAGATACTACAGTGAACCACATTTAATTAAGGATGCAAACTTTTCTGCTTGACAAAAGACCAAAATGCTGATACAGAATTTTTGTAGCAATTATGCAGAAATGTAGTCTTCATCCTAGGAGTTAATGCCTGATTAGACGTTTCTGCAGCATCTGCATCACCAGCATCCTCGCTACAGCACAGAACATCCAGAACCAGCCATAAACAGAACACGCTGCCCAAATCACTGATTTCCCACCACATCCAAAAGCCCCGTCTGTTCCGTTAAGCCTCGGTTTATCAGAAATACACACAACACATGTCGGTCATCATAGCTAAGAACAAAGCATGGCACAGTTATAGTTAAATAATCAATAACGAGGTGGTGGCATTCAGTGCTGCAAGTCTCCGGTCCATGTGCTATGTACGATCCTACTACTGGTTGCCATAGTGATAGTGTTTATCAGTGAGCGGTGTATCTAGCGTTCCAAATTGTTTTTCTTGCGGCTGAAATAAAATCTAGAGAGAGATTTTGTGTTTATCTGCATCATATCGTATGACATGAAGGAGAAGCAGTGTGTGATCACATGACCTCAACAGTTTTTAATCTCATTGGTAGTCGTTCCGTATTTGCATAAAGACTTCGTTGCATCGCAGTTTTGGACACGCCCACTTCTAGACGCCAACTATAACCGAAAATAATAATAAAATCAAATCAAATAAAAAATATCCTTAATAAATCTCCACTTTGTTGCTGTATGTGTGAACTCTTATTATTATTTTTTTTAATAATCTGACATCCCAGACTGCTTTACTTATTTTTCAGCAATTTAACCTCAAGTACAATTTTTCTTACAAATAAAAGAACTTCCTTTGTATTAACTCTCCCCAAGAAAACGCTATACTATTACAGAGCACTGACACTGGAGACTACTTCCATAAAAGACTACATTTCAATACAATCATACATTCTCTAAGTTACTACCGGACTGATAGTGAATATCAGAATGAGTGTATTAATATACTGCCAGAAATATCCTCAGAGCTGCTTGTTCGAGAAAATTAATCGATACCTTCTGACCAATCAGATTTGAGAATTCCACAGTGCGGTAGGATAATCAGTTCTAAAGGGGTCCGGGTTCAGGGAGTTATAGTAAAATATACCTTCAGAAACAAACAAAAATGGTTATGCTATTAAGACATTAAAACCTTTTTATCCATCTCCATCAGTGAAATGTTTATAACATCGATAAACTAGCCTTCATGTTATAACTAGAATCAATCTCCTTGTTACACCATGGCGCTTTCTGACCATATAGTACCAAGTTTTAAAAGGGAAATGATTTATAATCTCACTCTCTCCTCTCAAGGTTTCTTCCTCATATCGTCTCAGAGAGATTCTTCTCCTCACTTTAGGAATAAATTTTAAATGTCTGAATTTATACACCTCTCTAAAGCTGTTAACTATTAACAGTGCTACAGAAATAAAAATTTTATTACATTTTATGGTATTGTCCTGTTTTTCTAATATCTATAACATGCTTAATGCACTTCTCTAATTCTAGCTAATTTCAAGGGTTTTTATTCATTTTTTTTACCCCCACACCCCCCCAAAAAAATGAGGGGGTGCAAACTTTTACATTTATCTGTATAAACAACACGCTGTTTGTTATTCATTCCAACTAAGAAACGTAATCACTGCCAGGGTGCCAGGGTGCTGTTTAATCAGATTACCAAACAAGCTTTAACATTCGAGGGGAAAAGGGGGGAAAATGAGGCTAAAGCTAATCCACCTCACACTGCCTGCTTTTCTATCTGATGTGACAGATGACTGCAGATTGCAACGATTACAGTGTTTGCATAAATCTGAGCGAGCTTTATTAGGCAAATCAGGGACAGTAGTAGAATAGAGTGGGCTGGAAACAGAGAGAGAGAGAGAGACAGAGACAAAGAAAGACAGAATCAGGAAAGAGACAGTGAGACAGAGCATGAGAGAGAGTCAGAGACAGAGTCAGAGAGAGAGAAAGAGAGAGAGAGGAGAGCGACAGTCAGAGAGAGAGAGAGAGACAGACAGAGACAAAGAAAGACAGAATCAGGAAAGAGACAGTGAGACAGAGCATGAGAGAGAGTCAGAGACAGAGTCAGAGAGAGAGAAAGAGAGAGAGAGGAGAGCGATAGTCAGAGAGAGAGAGAGAGAGAGAGAGAGAGAGAGAGAGACAAAGAAAGACAGAATCAGGAAAGAGACAGTGAGACAGAGCACGAGAGAGAGTCAGAGACAGAGTCAGAGAGAGAGAAAGAGAGAGAGGAGAGCGACAGTCAGAGAGAGAGAGAGAGAGAGAGAGAGAGAGACACAGACAGACAGACAGAGACAAAGAAAGACAGAATCAGGAAAGAGACAGTGTCAGAGAGTGAGACAGAGCACGAGAGAGAGTCAGAGACAGAGTCAGAAAGAGACACAGAGTCAGAGAGGGAGAGAGAAAGAGAGAGAGAGCGAGAGAGAGAGAGAGAGAGAGAGATGGAGAAAAGAGAAAAACAGAGGGAGAGTCAGAGACAGTCAGAGAGAAAGAGAGAGGGAGAGTCAGAAATAGAGACAGGGTAAGAAAGGGAGAGAGAGAGAGAGCAAGAGAGAAAGAGAGAAAGGAAGAGACAGTGACTAATGTAATGATGATACCTGGTTAGTGCAAACATTTGTATTCACATCACATCACATCGCACGCACACACACACACACACACACACACACACACACACACACACACACACACACACACACACACACACACACACACACCTCAAGGTCGCTATATTCCAAGTCCTGCTGCATCAGCTGTCACTCCACACATTAACCATGAGCAAGCCTCTGCATCTGCTTTACTCTTTAATTAAACTCCTGACATGGGGCAGATTTGGCACTGGGGTGGCGGGGGATTTATCAGAGGAGCTCAAAAAAAAAAAAAAAAAAAAAAAAAAAAAGAGATAGGTATGCGCTTTTCAGAATGACAAACATTTATCTACCTAGCATTATCATGATCATTATTATTATCATTATCATTATTATCATTATTATTATTATTCTATCAGAATGCAGTGCATGTTCCTGTTTATTCTGTAGCAATTCAATTCGTTTCAATGTGATTTGTATAATCGCCTTTAACAATGGACATTGTCACAAAGCAGCTTTACAGTCTAGAAATTCAGGAGGTAAATCTGAAATTCAGCCCTAATGAGCAAGCCAGAGGTGATGATGGCAAGGAAACACCCCATTAGGCGACATTAGGAAGAAAACTAAAGAGGAACCTGACTCCAACTCTGTGATCAATGTGATCTGTGAGAAGATTATTAAAAAAAAAACAAATTTAAAAAGATATGTCATTATTGATATGAAAGTTTTCTGGGAGGATAAATGTTTATGTCACATTTACGGGAGGATTCTCCAGTGTCATGGTAAGTTATGTGGATGCTCTAAAACATTCATTGTAAAAATAAATGGATAAAAAGTATGGTCTCATTTGTGAATCATTTTTAAACAAATGTATTCATTGGTAAATTGTGGTCATGTAAAAGCAAAAACATCTTCACATCATCAGCTTTGCATCACAACATCCATCCATCCATCCATTCATCCATCCATCCATCCATCCATCCATCCATCCATTCATCCATTCATCCATTCATCTTCTTCAGCACTTATCCTACACAGGGTCATGGGAATCATGGAACTTTCCCCCTAAATCCCATGGGGCTCAAAGCACAAGGCAGGGGACACCCTGGAGGGGGTAGCAACGCATCACAAGGCACAATCACACACACACACACACAGCAAGCAATTTAGAGATGCCACTCATGTCTTTGGACTGGGGGAGGAAACTGGAGAAACTGGAGGAAACCCCAAAACACGGGGAGAACATTCAAACTCCACACACAGACTCTGGGGAGTTGAACCCACAACCCCAGAGGTGCTAGGCAAACATGGTAAAATCCGTTTATATCCATCTCTACACCACTTATCCTACTAGGTCATGAGGAACCGGGAGCCTACCCTATTTGTATACTTGGGGGTGGGGCTTTTAATAATGCTCTTTATTGTGTCATAAAAAGTGGACACACACTATATAAAAAAATACCCTCACTAAAACCTCCTCTTTTTTTATATTTTATTTAAAGGACAAATGGAAGACAAAGCTGTACTCCTGCCATCTCATCACCTCTGAACCTATAATTTAGCTTTCCGCCCGAGTGTGTGCTGTGCTGAAACGCTGTCGTGATGGGAGGTGCTTCGTTTCCTTCCAGGGTATTTATCATCCTTCACACTGCTCTCACCTCCACTGTCCTTAAAAGCAGATGGGTGAATTTGTTCCTCCTGTAATTCCTGCCAGCATCTGATGTGTCCCACTGTCAGAAATCCAAGGACAAGGTATTTGTGTGCATTCATTCGTACACCTACCAGGCATAACATTATGACCACCTGCCTAATATTGTGTTGGTCCCTCTTTTGGTGCCAAAGCAGCCCTGACCCGTCCTGCACTGTGTATTCTGACACCTTTCTATCAGAACCAGCATTAACTTCTTCAGCAATTTGATCAACAGTAGCTTGTCTGTTGGATCGGATCACACGGGTCAGCCTTCGCTCCCCACGTGCATCAATGAGCCTTGGCCGCCCATGACCCTGTGACCGGTTCACCACTGTTCCTTCCTTGGACCACTTTTGATAGATACTGACCACTGCAGACCGGGAACACCCCACAAGAGCTGCAGTTTGGAGATGCTCTGATCCAGTGGTCTAGACATCACCATTTGGCCCTTCATCAAACTCGCTCAAATCCTTACACTTGTCCATTTTTCCTGCTTCTAACATCAACTTTGAGGACAAAATGTTCACTTGCTGTCTAATATATCCCACCCACTAACAGGTGCCATGATGAGGAGATATTCAGTGTTATTCACTTCACTTGGCACTGCTCATTATGTTATGCCTGATTGGTGTATATTTCTGATACTTGTTTATATCAATCCAGGAATGTGTTTCTTTTCACTAGGTCTGCATCACCCAATCAACCAATCACCCCACTGCTAAGAAATCTACTCCTAACTCGTAAATCCTAACTTCCAACTAGGAAAATGGCAAATTCCTTTTTAGAGCATCAGCAGTAAAAAAAAAAGAAAGATGGAAAATGTAAACATACACCAGACAGCAAGACATTTATCCAACCAATCTGAACAGAAATGCTATCAACCTATCAGCTTAATCCTTACTGGATTTAAAAACCAAGCAGTTTCTTGCTAAACTAACACTAATTCCTGGTTCTATGTATGAAACATGTTAAAGCAAACAGCTCACAGTCACATGATACACGTGCATGTACTTTCTCAAGGTTAATATATTCCAAACCCTGATGAGTCCTGCTTCATCGACTGTCACTCAAACACACGTTCTTGGCAGCTGGAATGATTTCAATACACAACAGGATATATTCATGAAACAGAAGACATCCGTAAGGAACAGGATGTTGCTTAGAAACAAGTTGTTTATAGAAAAGATTTTACACGTGACCTACTTTGGCCTCATTAGACACCAAACATGCCTGAGCTGATTGATTACATTTGGGGTGAAGAAGGAAACCGCACTTCTGTGAAATTTTGCCTGACAGTTTACTGTTACGTTATTACGGCGATTCTGATTTAATTTAGCAATCTATGTGTGCTAAACACAAGCGGTGAAAGCATACATGATGCACAAACTGCATAGAAACCCACTGAAATTGTAACTTGTAACCTCTAATCAGCGAAGAAAACTTTTTACTTTTCGACTCCTACGACTTTAGCACATGAATGATAAATGTTTTTTCACCTATCGCCTGTGTCCAAATATTCTGTTAATATATTCAGCATATTTCTTGGAGGAACTTGACTGGCCTGCACAGAGTCCTGACCTCAACCTGATAGAACACCTTTAGGATGAATTAGAGTGGAGACTGTGAGCCAGACTCGTCCAACATCAGTGCCTGACCTCACAAAAGCTCTTCTAGTGGAATGGTCAAAAATTCCCATAAACACACTCCTAAACCTTGTGGAAAGCCTTCCCAGAAGAGTTGAAGCTGTTATAGCTGCAAAGGGGGGGACAACTCCATATTATATTCATGTTCATGTAAAGGCAGACGTTTTGGAATGGCTCGCAGTCTCCACTCTAATTCATCCCAAAGGTGTTCTATGGGGTTGAGGTCAGGACTCGGTGCAGGCCAGTCAAGTCACACCAAACTCGCTCATCCATGTCTTTATGGATCTTGCTTTGTGCACTGGTGTGCAGTCATGTTGGAACAGGAAGGGGTCATCCCCAAACTCTTCCCACAAAGTTGGGAGCATGAAATTGTCCAAAATGTCTTGGTATGAAGCTGAAGAGTTCCTTTCACTGGAACTAAGGGGCCGAGCCCAACCCCTGAATTCAATTGGGGTGTCCCAAAACTTTTGGCAATATAGTGTATATCAAGCTTGTAAAATCTGTAGCATTGACTATACAGTTTGCTCTTTTAAGACGAAAAAATATCCATCACTCATCCACTGTCTAGTTTGTTGCTAACAACAGAAATGATCATAGAGGCCCATAAATGCACAAAGGTCAAAAATGACACCATTCTGACTCGGAAGTCGAATGCGTATACATCCACTGCAGACAAAACACAGTGTTATTATTAGCAAAATCCTGCATTTGTCTGTCTGTCTGTCTTTCTAGGACACGCTGATGGGACGATTTCAGGTTTTTCATCCCTGGAGGAATTTTATGAGCGTTCGTTTCACCGCAGCTTGCTATACACATGCTAAATAACATGGTTGTCGCTTACATTCTAACTGCGCCACAATGACCTTCATAAAATGTCAGTGAAGACATCATTATCATTCCTTCTCTTTATTTAACCGCCAGCAGGTGTCAAAAGAAAGCGTTCCTGAGTTCATTTAATCCCCGAGCTTCTGTGGTGGGAAACAAGATCAACCAGTCGTTTTTTTCTGCTGTTTTCTCGAATGCCACGACCAAGCTAGCTACACATTTACCTTAATATCTGTATATTACACAATAAGATTTTGAACATGAGCACTGAAGGAATACTAGATCTGGGCTTATAAGATAAAATGTCGTTCCCTGTTATTACAAGAATCTTAATTAAATCATTTTCACTCAAATTTTTTAATATTGATGCCTTAAATAACAAACCGCTGCTCCTATTAGTGTCTCTTTCCCCATTTTCATCAGGTTTATCAATATATTCATAGAGAACATGTTGAGATTTTATTTCCCTCATGCACTTGCTAGCTATGCCACTAACGGCCCACTGTAAAAATAATGTAAAAAATTGAGATTGCAGCTTACAAGCACTGAGTTGATAAAAATGCACTTGAGCCCAAGACTACATCAAAATAACACACGTGGAGATGAGGCGTTAGCAAAAACGCACGAGTGAACCTCATTACAAGAGAAATGGACCCTCGCTGTTAGACGCGACGTTACACGATACGCGGTTTATGACATTTCATCATAGCTTCGCTTCAATTACAACCTTGTTTTGACTAACAGCTGACTGGTCAGTTGTTTAACAGCTGCTGTCTGGAATTGTAGCTCACACATGCTAACACGCTAACACGGTTGGTCTTTAGGATTCGATCGTTTATCCAAAGGAACCTAACGTGCAGCTCTGTGTTCTAGCTGGGAGCTAATCAGAAAAATTAGGTAGCCTGTACAGCGGAAAAGAAAAATAATCCTCTTAGCAGTGTGAGCAGTGCAAGAAGCTTCAGTATAAAGATAGCAGAAAACAATGATCTATTTGGATCGGGTTTTTTACTTTAGGCAAATTTTTACCACGGTTTTTACAATATATAACAAGAATCTCTCTCTCTCTCACACAGACACACACACACACACACACACACACACAGTGTAGGTTTATATAAACCAGTTTGAAGCAGATGCTGCTGTCAATGCACAAAAACTAATGGACATTTCTGAATCTAGGTGCGTTTGGAGACAGATAAATAGAAATAATAAGTACAAAGCCCAAGCTTTCAGGCACAAATATTTGTACATTACAAAAAAAAATAATTGTAGTCCTGGTTGTTTTTTTTTTTCTTTTGTTTTTCTCCACATGTTCGGGGTTGGTCATTTTTGCATAGGTCTAATCTGACTACAGATTGATTTCCCTAGTAAAACTTATTCTCAAAAAATATACATCCTCTACACAGCAACTCTACAATCACTGCAGATACACATTACCATGGAAATCCCTAAATATATCCCAGCATGCACTAGCAAGCCTCACGCGTCCTGCCTCCTGCTCCTGTGGTTCAACTGTATTATGCTGGCTGGCAGAGTTGAACAGTGGGTAATGGTGCCACCTCACAACTCCCTGAGCTCAGGTTTCTGTCTGTGTACCGTGTTTTGCATGTTCTGCCTCTGACCACATGGGTTTGCTCCGGGTTTCCGGCCATTTCACAAACACGTGCTGGTTGGTGGATGCACTATATTCCCCTGAGGTGGGCCCAGTGTGGATAAGCTCCGGATCCACCATGACCCTGAATAAATTATTAATTATTTTTTGGTTAATATTCTCAGGTCTAAATCCACATCCTGGCACTAAATCTACATCTGAGGTTCTATAAAGCTGTCTGCTGTACTATTGTACTGTACAAATAAATCTGAACTTGATTTAATTTGGTATTTCAAATGTAATTTAACCACACACACACACACACACACCTTTTGAGGCTCTAGGAGGGGAAACAAAACAAATAGATTATATTCCTGGGAACACTGGGTGTGAGGTGGGAATACACTCTAAATGGGATGCCAGTGCATCATAGGGCAACATGTGTACACACACACACACACACACTTTTTGAGGCTCTAAAAGGGGAAACAAAGATGATGATATTCCTGGGAACACCGGGTGTGAGGTGGGAATACACTCTAAATGGGATGCCAGTGCATCATCAGGGAACATATGTACATGTATAAACACACACACACACACACACACACACACACAAATAAACTCACCAATTTACATATCATCATGATTGCGGGAGCACTCTGGAAGACTAAAGCAAAAGCTCGAACCCGTCAAAACTGATCATTTCCCAGCATGCACTACCAACCACATGAAGAGGTCTCTCATGCAGGTCACGTGCCTCATTCTTATTCACTATATATATATATATAAACGTATAAAATGGACAACACCCATCTCACTTAGAGATGATCTGCCTTACACGAGTTGCTTTAAATCCTACTTCATTCATTTGTACAGATGTCTTTGTAAACACGACAACAAGTCTTAAAATACGAGCTGATTTGTATATCGACCACTTTATCGGGTGATTCTGTAGTCCAAACCTGGCAACCCTGGCCACAGGAAGCGAACCTGTGCATATTGATTAATGATTAAAATCCTATCGAATGAATGAGTGTAATAAATAACTGCAATATCTCGCTGTTGAGACATTTCTCGAAAACACCAGCTGAGACTACAGCCTTCACCACACAACACAACCCGGCATTTTATTCATTCATTCATTTATTTATTTATTTATTTATTTATTTATTTATTTTTAACTGTGCCTACGCATCCATTTTCATCTCGCAGGTGAAACACTGTATCTAACACGGCGATCTGTTATGTCTTTAGTAAACATGTAGCCATTTTGCCACGCCGCTTCTTTAATGTCCGCCGACAAATAATGAATTATTCATCCTAAGCATAAGCGTTCAACTGATAAAGCAGGAGCTATTTTTTTTTTTCTTTTTGACAAGAAACAGCAGGAGGAGGAGAGAAGAAAAACGCAGAAGGAACAAAGCTGAACTTACGTGGAAATGTATCTGGAGTTAAAACAGCTTCAACATCCCCTCAAGACTGTATGGAAATATAGGTTCTGTTAGCTGCAAATCCGACATAAAAGTAAACAATACCGCCTTTTAAATGCCAATCCTTTCTCTCCAGCACTGGGAGGAAACCAGACCGAGATTGAAGCAGGGAAAGAGGGAAGATGTGGGCGTGGTTAAACGGATGTGGTGATATAATTGGCTAACGCGCCACGGGGAGGAGCTGGAATAACCAATAACATTGCGTGGATTGGAATATGCAAATATGACTCAGTGCATTTTCTGTAATCTATACTGCAGAGGCATATGGCCCGTGTCCAACGCCCAGGCCTGTCTCAAAGCAGTCATCCTCAATACCAATCATTTCTACTGCATTCTGTTTTGTCCCACATCCACAAGGGTGGCTCTGGAGATTTTCAAGCGTGTAATAGTGGTCTGTTATGCATTATTTGCACAAACCCATAAAGTATGTAGAACATGCAAAAAAAAAAAAATATATATATCAAAACAATACATTATGTCATCTTCTTTCCAAAAGTGGGTTATGTTGCTGAGGATAACAGACCTCACATCCAGGAACGCTTGTTTGTGTCCAGATGAGCCAAGTGTACGGACACGGTACTGTAAGCGTTACCGCACCTTCTGAGGGAAGAGCACCATGAGCAGGATATCAAAACCACCTAACTGTTACAGTCCTAAAGACTCAACTTACTCAACACCTTTAAATGCTTATTAATTCATATAGTTTTTAAACAACCCTTTGGACATAGCTCCAGTACGAGGCTAACAAGATATGGAGCCCCCCCCCCCCCCCCCAAAAAAAAAGATGGATGTTAAAAGGCACTGAATTCTTAATGAGGACCCAGAAGATTTAATAATTTGGTATGCAAAAATCCACATATGTTTAAAATAAATAAATAAATAAAATAAAAATTATGAAAAAAAATGATTAATATTCAGGAGCAATAAATAAATATAATACAAATAAATGAATAAATTATTTAATTAATTAATAAAATCAATATTCCATTATTAAGAATTCAAACAGTGCAATATTTTCCCCTCACCACTAACCTTAATTAAATAGTAATTAAATAAAAGTCTTTGAAGGTTATGTACATTAATCTACATATTCATGACTATTGCTATAAAAAGATTTTTGTAATTTATTTAATTCTTCATGAAGTAAAAGTATATCCGTTGCTGCAAATGATAGAAAAAGGGAATTTGCATATTAAATTAAAAGCACATTCTAAATCATAATCATGTTTCCAGTCAGAGTTTGTGTGTTATTGTTTATTTCCTCCAAATTATTTCAGTTTTATTCCACTTTCTCGATAAAATAGCATATTGTTTAAGCTGAATTGTGTCCCATCCATTTCCGGCCTTGCATCCATTGTTCCTGGGAATCTAACCGAGATAAACTGTTTAATAAAGATAAGTGAATAAATAATGAATGTTAATATCAAGGATAAACCTTGAATTGCTTAATAGATCAAGGATTTTTATCAGTATGTAAACCCTAGATAGACACATCGCTCTTGAATAGAAAAAAAAATCAATTTAAACTGTAACACTCATCATCTGACCCACACCCACTGAGGTCAGGAAGGCGGGAGTCACTGCGCTGAGCTGAAAGAGAACCAGAAAAGGGAAAGTAACGGGCGCATGGTGAGATGTAATGAGCCGGTGGAGTCTGGGCTGTCTGTAGTCTACAGTGACGGGTTGGGGGAGGTGAAGACAGTGATCTCAGGCTTTTGAGGAGGAGGTGGTGGTTGCTATGGAGACCGCATCCAGACAGATGGTACGAGCCAGTCGTCTTAGTTAGCCACGTCAGCAGATTACACTCTGACACAGACTGGTCATTACTGCATATCAGTGATTTAAGGCTGAAGATGCATGAAACAGTAATAAAGAATATTTCTGCACTTTACCAAAACCGTTGTTGTTCTTTCTAGGAATAATCATTATTATCTCATTTATTAATTTTGCTCATAGACTTAGAGTAGACATAGACAGGAGACATAGACATAGACAGGAGTGCAATACGGAATTTCCAATACAAAGTGCAACTTCCCTGGGAAATTCCCATTAAAATCCATATTTCTGGTTCACCATGAAAACATCATATAAAAAAGTTATAGGTCATGCTTGGTGCATTCACAGGGAAATCATGCTGTTTGTAAGAAACCCAATAAAGACAAATCATACTTTTACTTAGACTAGCATATAACATACTTAAAGCCAAAAATGTAAAAATATGTGGAAAAAATGTTTATAGCTGGAATAGTAACTCTAAATTGGCCCTAGTTGTGAAGGACTGTATGAATAAGTCTATGTGTTTGAGATGCTCTGTATCCTTACCATTAATGACAATAAAAATCCAACTCACCCACTCTACAATACACTACAATGTCAGTG
Organism: Hemibagrus wyckioides; assembly: GCF_019097595.1. Taxonomy (NCBI): domain Eukaryota; kingdom Metazoa; phylum Chordata; class Actinopteri; order Siluriformes; family Bagridae; genus Hemibagrus; species Hemibagrus wyckioides. Next base: position 5,942,668 of record NC_080726.1, read on the forward strand.
CAGCTCATTCTCCAAAAGACTCATTCAGGTTCGTTTTCACAGAGAACGTTGCAGGAGATCATTTGTGCAATAGCTCACCTGTGTGTGAGCTGATAACACACTCACACTGCACTACTACAACCATCAACTTCATTATATTCTAGACTCTCAAGGTTCTTCATATTTATTATCTACTGTCAGTTTGCACATTTGAATCTATCTATCTATCTATCTATCTATCTATCTATCTATCTATCTATCTATCTATCTATCTATCTATCTATCTATCTATCTATCTATCTATCTATCTATCTATCTATCTATCTATCTACATGTGTGAGCCATGTCACTATGGAATGCCAAATTTAAACCAAACTGAATGTCACCTTACTGGTGTCAGTTTTTCCTTTAACTTAAGTAAGATCTGAGATAAATGCCCATTACAAAATGACACCAATTCCATCCATCCATCCATTGTCCATACCCACTTTATTCCTAATTAGGGTCACGGGGGTCTGCTGGAGCCTATCCCAGCGCACATAGACCAATTCCACAAGCCCATAAGTGTTTTGGTGCAATTAAAAACATATCACCGAAAGACAGTGAAGCACGGTGGTGGCAGCATCATCATCAGTTTTACAACTGCTTCTTTTCAGCCAGATGTGGGGCTTTTATCAGGGTGGAGGGAATCATGAATAGCTACAAATACCAGCTGATATTAATGTAAAACCGCTAGTAAGCTAAGGATGAAAACGAAGCAACAGAGGAACAACTTAACCAAAAGAATTTCAATGTTTTTGAATGACTGAGCCAAAGAACAAACCTGAACCCAGTTAAGAATATTTGTAGTGAGACCTGAAGCAGGTTGTGCCCTTACTACATGATGGATCTAGATCGTTTTTGCAAGAAAGATTGGTTAAAACTTATGCAACTAGGTTGTTGTTGATCCCTGATTGTTAAAACTTCTGAAATCTTTTTGATTTCTTTTATTTACATTAAAAAAAAAATTTCAACAGGGGTGTGCAAATGTTTTCTCCATTTTAAATAAAAAAAAATTAAAAAAAATTAAAAATAGTAATAATAATAATGATGAAATTCACATAAATGTAACCATTCTGGAACAAACATTTAGTCTATTTAGATCTGGACTCAATGGAAACACTTGTACTAAAGGAAATTTTATAACAGGAACAGAAGACGTCTATGTTTGCATGGACAGTTTTAATGCTTGGCCTAGGAAAAGAAAATATTTTAGTAATAAATATCTATAATGCTCGTCCTGATGGATGTAGTCCCAGATTCCTACTTTCTACACATTTATATCAATAGAAAGACATGCTCGTGACTAATGTCGGACATTAGAAAAGGTTTCCCGTATAATACTACAGTGAAACATAAGAGCATGAGAATACAGTGCGACACTGACATAATGTTAAATATAAAACTGCAGGAAACACATCAAAATCAAACAGGTAAAGAAAACATCCTTGCTTCCTGTCTTCAGTATTACACACACATCCTATAAATATATTACAAAACCTATTTAACCCCTTAAAATCTCTTCAGATTGTACACATATACTAGTGTTTCATTTATTTCCACATCTTTTCTTTTATTCATCTTAGTTATGACCAGTATAATCAGTACTGTCCCAAATGAAATGTCCCAAAATGGACATGAAGTCTTCGCCATGGTCAGGAATCCAAAAGGTGTGTATTCACAGGTAACATTTTACATAACACCAGTGAGCATCATGTCTGAACACATTTTTCACGTTTCACCTTAACACATGACCCAGAGTATCAAGTAATAAGGAAAAGAAAGTGTATGTAAAAAGGCTGTTCAAGTTTATTACAAAAAGTCCAGAACATTATTAATTTTGGGGGGAAAAATACTCTTAGGATTTTTCCACATGGGCTATTTTTACCTAGATTGAAGACACACACACACACATAAACATGCACACATACACACACTCACACTGATGGCAAACAGCACACTCTAAAGGAACATAAGCTGTATTGCAGCTTAGAGAAATGTCTCTGTAATTCATGTGGGCTGCATAGAACATTCAGTGAATAAATTCACAAGTCTCTGCCTTGAGGATGATGAGCAAGGAAGACGAGAAGGACACACATACTACATGTACATTACTAGTCCAATTCTACAGTTGTACAGTTAGTACATTGTGTATAAGAAACTATTTTTTTTTATTTCCCTTTGCTTTAATGGGGCATTATCCTTTGGGTATCACTTTTATATGATTCAGAACTGTTTTAATAATCCCATTGCAAGTCGAACATGGAAGAAAAACATTTAAAATCCTATTCGATGCTATAGACATAACCTCCTTTAATTTCATTCAAGAAAGCTAGGCATTAAACTATACCAAGAGCTATTTTGATGGACACAGTATTATCCATCCATCCATCCATCAATCCAACCATCCAGCCAGCCAGCCATCCATCCAACCATCCAGCCAGCCATCCATCCATCCATCCATCCATCCATCCATTTATCCACCATCCATCCATTCATTGCTTATTCTACAATGTTTACAGGGAGCCAGGATCCAACCCATCACTGGACACAATCACACACACTCTTACACAGCCAATTCACACACTATGATAAATATTAGAGATGCCAATCCAATGCATGTCTTTAGACTAAGGGAAGAACCCAGAGGACCTGGAGGAAACACCCTGAAGCACGGGGAGAACATGCAAACTCCACACACAGAGGGCAGAGGTGGGAATCGAACCTCTAACCCTAGAGGTGCGAGGCAAATGGAATAAAAGTGCAGCATCAAAAAGCACTGAAGCTGGAAATGTAAATTGTAGCCTGTACTGTATATGGCTCTTAGTATGTTGCTGTAGTTCATCAGCATTTAATGAACTATTTTAGAATGATCTAAAATTATAGCCCAAATCAGATATACTGTATATCCTGATCCTATTCATATCCTATTTATCCTAGTTATATTTTTTTTATCCTAAGTCTGTTATATTTATATTGGATAATTGTCAGTAAATAAAATTATTTCTTAGATCATTTTTGAATTAGCAAAATGTACGGTCATGCAAACCCTATTATTTATTTATTTTTTATTCAATATTATTTAGCAATCCAGTGGCAGGATCCTGTACTCCCACTGCTGTGGCCTGGGTTCAGTTCCCAGTCAGAGAACCAGCCCAGCCACTAATGTGTTAACTTTCAATGCTGGTCTCAAGCCCAGATACAAATGGGAGGGTTGTTTCAGGAAGGGCATCAGGTGTATGCCAAATAAAAAAATGTGCTGATCAGATGGTCTGCTGGTGCGACCGCAAACAGGGAGCAGACAAAGGACAACAATGTTTGTGATGTTGCCAAAGAAGTCTTTAAGGAACCTTTTCTGGAACCTTTTCCTACTTTTAAAGTGGTTTCACACAGAAATCTTAAGATTTCCATCTGAATAACTTCTAGATAAGTTGTTATTACATTAATAGGCAGATGATTTAACATTTATACCATGAATTCATAGAAACTGTTCTGGGCTTGTCTGTGGTTTAAGAGTTTAAGGACTTTTAAGGGTTTGGATTGATTGATTGCTGTGGACACACCTTTTTGTTCCAGTATATATAGCAATTGATTGTTCTCATTCTGGTCCCATTATCAATATTCGAACCTTGCTGAACTGCAGTTATCTCCTGCTGCCATGTGATCATTCAGAAGCACCTGCAATGGATGCAAATTTCTTCCTAAATTTATTTAGCCAAGCAAAAACTAGAAAGGTCTGCTCAGGAACAATGTACAGTTTTGCCATGTTACTTAAGAACTGTGCAATCTCAAAGTCCTGAATTAGTATACCAGAGATCAGTTTCTGGACTGCATCTGGATTAAAAACAAAACTCTATCTACTACCTGTCTCAGTATCTGTAGGATGTCTGTTAGCTGTCCACACCACTAGACTCAGGTTCTCTGTTGCTCATTTTGCTCATTTCACCCAAACGTTTAAAAAAAGATATGAATCGAGAGGTCCTCTTAGCACTGTTGTTCTGTCCATTGACTGAAGAATTTTGCTGAGAGCTGGATAAGCTCTCGTCGGTCTCTTGCTGTACTTCTGCTGTGCTCACGTTCTCAGATTTGCCCTCCGGAGTGCTGGATACCACTTTATTGCCTTCACTATCACTTGGAGATAACACGTAGTTGTCCACTGATTTCATCCTACCAATATTCCCAAGAGACGGAATCTGATTTCCAGGGCTTTCGTTTTGCGGCTCACCGGGAACAAACTTATCCTCATCAGAATCGGTTCTGCTCAAATCCGCCGTAGGAAGTGTGATTGTGTGTCGACGCCCGAGACCGCCAGGAATCAAAGCTGGAATCGTTGGGTTTTTCAGAGGCTTGGTTGCATCCTCACCATTTGTAACAGTCAGCAGTTTTTCCTTATCCTCTGGAAAGACACGTCTTTGTGGAGAAGTGAGCGGGGAAATATATTCTACAGAAGACACGCTCCCACGGCTAGACTGGTAGCGGAGCACTCTTTGGGACACTTCCCTCATTGTCTGCACCTCTTTCTCAGTCGGAACTTCCTCGTCCTCACAAATTAGAGACGCATGGTCACGAGACTTTCTCCACAGTTGACTTTTCTTCTCTGCCTTTTTGTCGTCTGAATTCTCCTTACCGATGGAGGACTGGGACGTGTTCAGATTCCAGCTCTGCTTTTTGGAGTCTTTATTGAGCTGGATATTCTGTAGTGAGTTCTCAGTTCTCAGTTTGGCACCTCTTGGCGAGGGGGTTCTTGCTCTCCTGTTAGACCCGGGTACATTCAGGAACTGCTGGAGAACCGATTCCAGTGCTATCCCGTCCATGTCTCTATCCCGTGATGAACAGGTGGCTGTGGAGCGCCGTTTGGCAGCAGATTGCAGTCGCTCCTTCTGTTTCCGTTTAACCTCGGCCATCTCACGCTCTATGTTTTCCTGAGGAAGAAAATCAGACACAATTTTTAAATCTTAGATGAAAAGAAGATAAAAAGCTTTTCTGGCAATAAGCCCACTTTAAATTGAATCCAGACAAGCATACGGATTTGTACTGGAAGGAGGAATGTGGCGTTACCTGAAGGGCTCGAGTGAATCTTTCACAGAAGGAACAGAAGATGGAGCAGCACTCATCCAGTTTAAATTCACTTGGATCCTCACAAAAATACTCAGATACAGACTCGGTGACTGTATTGAGCGTCTGGAGGGAGGCTTGCGTTTCGGTGATTCTGGACTCGGCATGCTGAGAACGAACGCAAGAAACACGGCTAATTTGAATCTCCTTCCAAACTTAGACTACAATCCAAATTGGCAAACTTGTTGTTGATGCTTTCGCTTGAAATCAGGCTGTTTGCCATTATAAAGTGTTAAAAGGGCACATGACCTTTACTGTATCCATTTAGCTAGCTCTCCAATTGTTTACACTATTGTAAAAAATTCATAACAATTCCCACAACTGAAGTCGTGTAAACAGATAGGCGGGATTAGTATTTGCATATTTTCATAACTTCACGTCCACACCATTGTTCATTCAAACTTGTACAAACATTTTATTTGATAAGGCGATGCGATCACAAGGAACCTTTTTCTGGTAACTATGACAACCAGCCTCTACTTTTAGCCATATCCAAACCGTATACTAAAATATCATGTTTTAGTTACCCTGGTTAAATTGTTTCTGTGTGTGTAAGCTAGCTAACACTTGCTTCAGTCACACAATAACATACACCAAAGCAAGACTAAGTAAACTCACCAAAAAGAAGTCTTGCATCTGTTTGGCCAGGTCAGCTTGTTTATCAGTGCCTTTCTTCGCCTCCTGGACTTCGATCACTTTTCTTTGGAATTCTGATTCAATTTCCTGCTTGTGGATCCTGCAGTGGGATAAACAATTATCTCTTAGTGATATAACACTCCACGATGGAAGACTACATCAGATGTGATAAGTGCATTTGCATAAAGTTTGTGCTTGACCCAGAGAAACTGTCTGAGGCCTCAATCAAAACAGTCCAGAAAAGGAACAAGAGAAACAGCAACAGCAACATGGTACACAAAAAATAAATGCGTTACACATTTTTACCACCTTATTATCATATCTTCTCACAGAAAACGTCTTCTTTAATACCAACAGCTATGTTTTATCCTGTTTAAATTGTAATCGATGAAACAATAAGGACAAGTGCATTAATAGAAACTTGTGATTTGTAGCCAGAACTATTGCTGATAAATTAATAGAAAATTAATAAACAGCTTCTGACCAATCAGAATTGAGAACTTAAGGAGAATGAAATAGATACGATTTTCGTACTTCAATTAAAGCTTCTGTATCTCTTCATTTTTCACCGTGAGAAACAAATAAACTATAAATAAGACACTTACAATAAGACACTTTCTACCCATCTTTTATAAAGGTGCCAATAATTCTGGATCTGACCATATTTCAAAAGGTAAAGAGAGCATGTTTGGTGGATTTTGTACCTTGCGGCATCTGCAATGTGTACGAGTTGTTCTGGGAAGTTCAGCAGAGCAGAGTCACTCTTTTGAGCTTGCTGTGAGTGAAATGGAAAGACGTTGTAAGGGAGAAGCTATAACTATAAAACTTTGGTGAACATCCCTCTGGAAAAAAAAGTGAAATGTTTGTTTTACCATCACAACATAGTGCATGAGGTTCATTCCTGGTTTGTTGGCTTTGGTGTCAACAAGTTTCAGCAGAGAGGTCATGCGGAATCCCACAGCACTGCCAGCGTAGCCATCCTGACAACAAGGTACATGATAATACTCTAAATCACCAGCACATGAATACTCTTTTTATTTTACCAGTATTCGGATATTGGCATTCCGTTCTGGCAGAAATCTTCCTATCACACATTTTTAATCAGTATAAACGGATGAATTATTATTTTCTGACTAGAAATCTGATATAAAAATGAGTGAGGACTCATAGGGTAACCTTACACAGAATGTTACTGGTTCAAGATACACACCTTCAAATTTTACATGCTTATGAACAGGCACTTACGGCATCTCAGAGAGCAGAAATTGGAACATTTCTAATGTTTCTATTATATATTCTTAAAGGTCTGAGTGTCTACTTTCATATGAGCTTCATATTAACCACCACCGTGGAGTGGAACATGACAAAGACATTCGATGAATAACTTGGACACAACAAAACAGGAGGAAATTCCATTGATATTCCATTCCACATTATATTACAGATCTCCTAAGCCTTTATACTTAAGCCTTTATACTTTATACTTAAGGTCCAAAAATCAATTGCTATGGGTTACCCCTGGGTCAAATTCAACTCAATTTAATTTGTATAGCATTTTTAACAATGGACATTCAAGCAGTTTTTCAGGATTATATAAATTCAGGATGTAATATACAGATTATATTTAGGTTTATTTAAGGAAAGGTCAAAGAGTGATCAGGCATCTGCTCCTTTCTTATGGAATAATCTCTGCTTGACTCAATCAGAGGAGATTTTCCTGTCTCTTGCTCTGCATGTGAGCTCTCATGAGCGTTTATAAAGGCTTATGTCCAGAGTCATACTTTCCTATATGACACATTAACGCATTTCACCTGCATTATGAAGAAATTATAACCTGACACATATCTGCCATATACAGTACTTATAATGCTTTATAAACTGTTATTATGTATTTATGAGCACTTGTTCAGGCTTATGTCAGGTATTATAACATATTGTCTATGCTATGTGATGTTTTTAGGATGCCTTATGTCTCCTGACATTGTGAAGTCATGTGTTCATGTATTATAAAGTGTAGATACTAATAGCTCTTATGCAGGCTAATGCCAGGCATTATGAAGTACTATGAATGCCATATGACCTGACATACTGCAGAATGCATTTTGAAGATTATTATCTTATCTTATTAATATATATATCTTGTCTTATTAATATATATTATCTTATATTAATGGATTCATAAATAATAAAGTGTGCTTTATAAAATTTCATGAATGTAACAATAAAAGTGAGCTACTGAGCTAATGAGCATTCCAAAGGTGTCATATAGCATTCATGATGCCTTATAATACCTGGAATAGGCTTATGCCAGGTATTATAAGACTTCATGAATGCTATATGACACCTGTGGAATCATCATTAGCTCATTCTGGAATGCTGATTAAAATAGGCTTATTCCAGGTGTTATAAGACTTCATGAATGCTATTTACTTTATACTTTTTTGTATTTGAATTGAGGAAGCCTTGAGTAGTGGAGATATGAGATCTGATATTAATTGCACTTTGTATATATGTTTTTGTTGAAATGAATATCATCGCTATCATGTGTACGTGTGTTTGTGTTACAAGTTTTCAATTTCCGAATTGCAAAACACTTTGTTTTTAAAAGTGCTATCAGTAAATATACTTGATTTGAGAGTTGAGTATAAAGGAGGCATTGTTCTGAACTAATCTGATTTTCTTTTATACAAATCCAAAAATAATAAGCTCTCACAGCATTCATGTAGTTCCCGGTTTTCAGCACCAGGTGGATGACGGAATGGAGGTCAACACAATCCAACAGCTCTGAAAGACAGTTTCAGATAAAAGAACAAGTTCATTTCACATTTATTGGATTATAAGACATGAGAAGCAACTCATACAACCAAACAATATATTAATGTGTAATTATAATATAACCAGGAAGATATGTTAAACATACTAAAAATAATGTTTGAAGGCATGACCTCGGCACAAGTGTACTAAACGGCTGAGAAAACTTGTTTAGAAAACTGACTTGTTCATAAAACTGACCAGGCGGTCTCCTGTCAGTTGTTTAATATAGACATTCAGCTTGAAAGGTCAATGTAAATCCTGTGTAAATCCACCGTAAAGGAGGCACATGTTTGCCCCACCCTCTCCAGTTGGTAGCTGTCATGCGATACAGTGGAGTTTGCTAGAATTTGCGAGACCAATTTGTTGAGAACAAAAAAAAAAAAAAGAGTTGACTCTTTTGACTCCCAGAAACCTCACTGAAAAGTTTTTTCTGAACTGGACAAAATTTGCTGTATTTTGACAAATTTGTAATACACAGTAGGTACAATAATATGAACACACAAAGACTGACATTTTACATATGTAGCTCTATGTATCTGAAGTCTACAAAATATGTACAAAGCTATAGAAGTCTACAACATTTTTAAACATATATGAATCACTCTGGGAGTCGAAAGAGTTGACTCTTACTGGCGAGATTTGATTCTTATCGGTGAGAGTGATTCATACTGGAGAGGTGACTCTTACTGGTGAGATTTGATTCTTATTGGTGAGAGTGATTCATACTGGAGAGGTGTCTCTTACTGGTGAGATTTGATTCTTATTGGCGAGATTTGACTCTTCCTGGTGAGAGTGATTCATACTGGAGAGTCGACTCTTATTGGTGAGATTTGACTCTTATTTGGTGAGAGTCATCTCTCATTGGTGAGTGCTGACTCTTATTTGGTGAGGTTCAACTCTTATTTGGTGAGAGTCATTTCTCATTGGTGAGTGCCAACTCATTGGTGAGATTTGACTCTTTTTGGTGAGATTTGACTCTTATTTGGTATGAGTCATTTCTCATTGGTGAGATTTGACTCTTATTGGTGAGATTTGACTCTTATTTGGTAAGGTTTGACTCTTATTTGGTAAGAGTCATCTCTCATTGGTGAGTGCCGACTCTTATTGGTGAGATTTGACTCTTATTTGGTGAGGTTTGACTCTTATTTGGTGAGATTTGACTCTTATTGGTGAGATTTGACTCTTATTTGGTAAGGTTTGACTCTTATTTGGTAAGAGTCATCTCTCATTGGTGAGTGCCGACTCTTGTTGGTGAGATTTGACTCTTATTTGGTGAGGTTTGACTCTTATTTGGTGAGGTTTGACTCTTATTTGGTAAGGGTCATCTCTCATTGGTGAGATTTGACTCTTATTGGTGAGGTTTGACTCTTACTTGGTGAGAGTCATCTCTCATTGGTGAGTGCCGACTCTTCTTGGTGAGAGTCGACTCTTATTGGAGAGAGTCGACTCTTATTGGCGAGACTTCAAATGATCTAACTCATTAAAAAGAGGCAGTATTTGCATCACTATTCATGCACAATGAATTCTGGTCAAATGACCGTGTAGATTGTTCTAATAAAGTACAGAAAAATAATCCTCAAAGCAATAAAATATTCACATGAGGGTTGGAATAGGGTTGGTATAAAATTGTCACGGATACACTCACTGAACACACCCCAGTGAATCATAAGTTTATACGAATATGATTTTAAAACAATATACTAATTAGAATCTGAGCTTAGTCAAAGCAATAGCTCTGTTTTTTTTTTTATTTTTTATTTTATTTTAACATCGCTAACAATGTTACATTTGCATATTACCTATTAGCTTGCATTTGCAGTTAGCATCCTGAGCGTTTTTGAACTGACCGTACCTTATAAAAAGAGGTAATTACTGTGTAAACGCTAGAGACACGTGATGACTCACAGGACTAGATATGTGAATGGATTAAGTCTGTTTACAGAGGATAAAATAAGGGTGTGTTATTACCGTTCCCAGCAGCGGTCATGGTGGTAATGGAATGATTCACCTCATCCATAAATTGTGGAAATTCCTCTTTGAGAACTAAACATTTCAGGCGTTCCTCATAGCTGGTGGCACAAATGAAGACTAGTATTAGTATTAGAATAGTCACGTGTGAAGTCTCATTAAAACGCTTCTGAGAAGAATGTGTTGCATAGAGAAGAAAGGCTCTAAAAGGAATGACGGCAGTGAATGAGTAATATGTTTTAAGGATAAATGTATGACTGCACTCACACTGTGACTCACCATGGAAGCTGTACAAGTTGAACCATGAACTGATCAGCCTCAGAAAGTGCTGAATAGTCTCCTTTAAAAGCGAGAAGCTTCTTCACCTAAAATTGTAAGGGTAAGAAATACAACGTGGGCTAAAGTTGATGTTAATCACCCATTACTTTTTTTTTTGGCAGTGATAAAGGCTTGTATTTTAAATGTATAATACTCTGATACAAGTTCAAACAATATCCCAAAAAAGCACTCTTTCTGTATTCCCCAATTAAAATTGGCAGATGAGCCAATCAGCATATGAATCTGGAATGACTGACAGTAGATGGGAACTATCTGATGTTTAATGGAAGCCCTGCCCACTTTCACATTAGCAATATTTCGGCTGTTACTTTCTTCTTAACTCAATTTTATTAACAATTGATATTAATGTGAACTAATGTTAGAGGAGCAATTAACCAACATTAATGTTAACTTTATTTATTATGCACTGAATGTCTGATCGACATTTTTTCTGATGAAAATAGTCGATTTTTTCTAAATATATTTCGATATATACAGAAAGTCCAGCAGTAGCTGCAGCAGTAGAAAGTGGATTGGTGTGTATATGAACACAGCTCTGCTCTTATAGCGCTCCTTACATCCTTTAATCTGGAATAGTTTGGTCTTCCAATCATTCCTGTGTTCTTCAGGTGTGTTTTTAGACAGACATCGCAAGCTAAACTTTTTGCCATGATACGCTATCAGTATATCCAAAATATACCTCCTTCCTCAAAGTAGCGTTTAATGAATTCAAGTTTCTTATAAAGACAAATATATATTTAAAAGATTTAAAGATGCCCTAGTGAAAAATAAATGGTTTAAATTGAAGGCAGAACTCCACACGTACAAGAAATAAAGTTAGATACACAATTTCCTACTGCTTGTGTATCTTGAGTGACAGATATCTCGTCCAATCAGCACTAAGAATTCCATTCGCACACAGTACCTGATTTGTTCTTTTGTTTTGCACTTCTCAGCCATCATAGTTCTTTTTTTTTTTGACTGTTTCTTATGTGTTTACTCTTAAACAAGACCACCGACAAATCTCCTCAGAGTTGATGAGCCATATATACCACTTTTGTATGGGTCTGTATGTCATCTGTCTGCTTTTCTAGCTCTCAAACATTACAACCAGCTGATACACCAGTGGTCTAATGGTAAAAATGTACTCTTCAGCAGCATCGCTTCCGGAAAGCAACTAAAACAAGCATCTGAAATCCCTCTGTGCACCATTTCAGCCCTTTAGTAAAAAATGTTCATCTCTGCTACTTAATTGATTACAGTTTCTACGCTACTTGATTTAAATTGCTGAAGAAAAGCAGTGAGGGGAATTCTTTTGCTTGGATCTTTTCCTAGATGGACGTGTGAAATAAATATACCTCTCCAGACTCAGGCATTAGTTTCAAAAGCTCCTGCAGCTTCCCAGAACCGAAAAATTCACTCTTTCCATTGTGGATGTCGTCAGTGAGCTCCTTTATTGACCTGTGGAGTGTTTACAAGGATTAGAAAACCATTCACATGGTAAAGTTCTGATATTTTCTATTATATATAGTGCTAAACGTTATCCTAAAAATATTTCTATTGTATTATTCTGAACTATACAACTTTGTCAAAAGACACAGATCAGCCATAACATTATGAGTACTGGCAGGTGAAGTGAGTAACACTGATTATTATGTTGGCACCTGTTAGTGGGTGGCAAGTGAACATTTTGTCCTCAAAGTTGATGTTAGAAGCAGGAAAAATGGGCAAGTGTAAGGATTTGAGCGAGTTTGACGAAGGGCCAAATTGTGATGGCTAGACCACTGGATCAGAGCATCTCCAAAACCACAGCTCTTGTGGGGTGTTCCCGGTCTGCAGTGGTCAGTATCTATCAAAAGTGGTTAAGCCAAGGCTCATTGATGCACATGGGGAGTGAAGGCTGGCCCGTGTGATCCGATCCAACAGACAAGCTACTGCTGCTCAGATTGCTGAAGAAATTAATGCTGGTTCTGACAGAAAGGTGTCAGAATACACAGTGCATGACGGGTCAGGGCTGTTTTGGCAACAAAAGGGGGACCAACACAATATTAGGCAGGTGGTCATAATGTTATGCTTGATCAGTGTATGTTCTAAGCAGAACATGCCAATTTTGTCCAAAAAACACACAGTTGTCCTTTTTGTCTGTTTGTCAGAATCCTTTTTGAAAAATCCAAATTTTAACAAAAATGTGGTTACTAAATATGGCAGTAAATATACAGTATACAGTACAGCATGAATTGTGAAAGTCTTTATGTATCATCTTGTTTGTCGTATTGCTTCACATCGAGCTGTCTCAGTGCTCTGACAAGTAAGTTATTTTTCAGACTTTACAGAAATGGCCTGAAGTGTTTTGAAATATAGGCCTTACAAAAAGCAATCAAAAATCGACGTCAACGTGACGTAACACGTAAGCCCGACTGTGAAGTGTCTGGTCTCTGATGCCTCATCTAAGGCAGGGTAGAGTTCTGCTCTCAGCAATGTGAACAAGCAAATACATGTCTCACTGCACTGCTGCAATTCTTTTAGCAGAAATGACCAGAAATGCCTGAACAAGCTTTAAGTTTCATGAGAGAAGAAGATGTTTAGCAATGAGGGATGTGAGCAGACTGGTCTTACAGTGAATTTGTCCTGGGAGTTTAAGGGGTTACGAAATAGGGGATAGGGGTATAATTAGGGGTTATATAACATTATATATATAAATATATATACAAAGGGGATAAGGGGTTAAGGCAGGACTGGTCAACATAATCTCTGAATGTTTTTTAAGTTACTATTTATCTCTCTAACATTTATTCCTTATGAGCAAGCCTGAGATGACAGTGCTGAGGACTGAGGACTCCCTGAGATGATATGACGAAGAAACCATGAGAGGAATCAGGCTCAGAAGAGAACCTCATCCTCATTTGAATGATGCTGGACAGTAAATAATGTAAATCTTGATAATGTCCTTTCTACAACAGCAACCAAGAGCTCCTGAGGAACTAATAGGTCAGTGTAGTTTCTGAGTTCATTATTGACTTAGCACTAATTCCTTCCTGCTGAAAGCTGACTGATGCAACGACAGTTCAGAGACAGCGGGATCGTCTGAGTGGTTCTATCCACAGGGGTCACAGGCTGTCCACACAGATCTATCCCCAGCAGCAGTGAGCACCACTAAGCCATGAGACTCCAACCAGGGTTAGACAGTCTGGATGGATCCGGCAATATCAGTGTGGGCTTTATTTAAATCAATTTCCATCACCAAAACTAGGTGATACAGAGTAAGTACAGAAAGCTCAAATTTCTAGACAGTATATGGCTAGCATCAATAATGGTGTGTTCAAATCAATTTGGTCAGATCAAGATGGAGGTGCACCTTCTCTTCATTAATTACAAAATAATAGAGCAAGGTTTTTTCTACAAAATGAAGAACAACAAATGTGCATTAGGGAGCCAAGTAAACATTCAGTTTCAGGAAATTTACCATCAGCTACATTCATTGATTCTATCTTGCTGTTCTGACTGACTTGCCTCCATCTCAGAAACTCAGAGTTCAAAGGAAATCCCACTCGTAATTACGACTTTGTGGTGTAATCACGACTGTGGTGGCGTTCAATTCGTAAATACATTCTTTCCGACACGACCTGAACTACCATGACCGGTCACTGATTATTTTCCTATAACATCAAGCTTGGCGAGTATTGTCCACAAATGTGAATTCCTTCACTAATAATAATATTGATTTCTGTTTATTGTGTGTCTGTCTTTTTTTGTCTGATCTGTCTGTATATTAGCTGCTGCTTCACAGATATAGGTCAGAAAAGCAACTTCTAGAATCGATATGTTGTGCAGTTCACGTCTAAAAGTTCACCTGTGTATCAGATCGACCTGCTCTGATGTAATCTAAGAGAGAGGAGAAAGCTGATAGTGATGATCTTATCTCCAGCGTCATTCTGTGGAGGAAATATGTTCAGTGGAACAGAGAGGCAGTTGCTAAATGCCTGGCGTGTAGAGACATGCAGAGCTTCAGGGGTGTGACTTAACAGAAACCATAGCTGTGATTTTCTACAGGAAATGTTGTGTGAGTTGTTGCATTTTGTGTGTTTATTCTCACGCTGTGTTTCCAGTTTCCAGATGAACTCACCGTTTGAACTGCTTGAGGAAAATGCTGATGTTCATGTTCTTCTTGGAGCCAAGAATTGACACCTGAGAGGAAAAAAACACATCAATCATCACTGCTATTGATTTTTGACTTGTGACCATGATTAACACCAATGGAGCTGTTTTTAACTCTCCCAAAGGCCAAAAAATACATTTCCTCCTGTTTGGTTGTGCTCATGTTGAGTATTGAATGTTTTTGTCATGTCCCACTCCACAGTGTCGATTAATATGAAGCTCATATGAAAGTAGACACTCAGTACTTTAAGAATTTGGAAGTGAGTAAGTAGCTTTTATTTGTCACATAAACATTACTGCACAGTGAATTTATTTCTTTGCATATCCCATCCTTGTGGGTAGGGGTCAGAGCGCAGGGTCAGCCATGATGACGGGCCCCTGGAGCAGGGGGCGGGGGGTTGGGACTGGTTTGGGGGCCTTGCTCAAGGGCTCAACAGTGGCAGATTGGCAATGCTGGGGCTTGAACCCCGATCTTCCAGTCAACGACCCAGAGCCTTAACCACTTGAGCTACCACCATAGTTTTTCATAAGTATATAAGTTTTTATCTAGCCTACTAGGGGCCAAAAAACCAAAACAGTTCACGTAAATGTCTCTAGCTTCAAAGTAAACAGTGATATCAAACCCATTTCTGATCTCTGAGATGCCACAAGTGCTTGTTCAGAAGCATCTAAAATTTGAAGTTGTTGTCTTCAACCACTTAAAATCTGAGAACGGTTATCCAACTGAGGGAAAAACACACTGAAAGCCAAAAGAATCCTGACTCATTTGATATAAGACTTGTGGTTATAAACGAATTCATTTATTTACACTGATTGAAAATGTCCCATAATTCGATTTCCATTTCTCCATCAGAACGGCACGCTAGCGTACCCGTAAAAAGGGTTCGACATGGATCCTTACGTACTTCACCAAATATAAAACTGTTACATAACAGGCATGGCTTTTCTGTAACACGCCCCTGTCCTTATTGTCACCTCCACAGCGCATTCAGGGACCACATTCCTCACCATTATCATCAGATAATAAAATACGCTTGACGACACGATCGTATTGCCGTACACTAAAAAGGCAACTATCCACCTTGTGCAAACAAGAGGGACATCCCTCCATCAACAGACAAAAAAAAAAAAAAAACATGAGCACAAATTCAAAGGCAGATATTAAATCGTCACTAATGCGAAACGAACGCAATTGGTTTCGAATTCATCATCCAAACACGCAAGGAAGAAATGTTTTGAAACGGAATGAGTCAGGAAAACAACACCACAGCAACAACGTGATTATGACACCGTACTTCAAAACAGATAAACAATCTACACACCTGGATCAGAGAGAATCAATTCGGGTTGAGTGCGAATTTAGCAAACGTTTGTTGTTATTCATTCAAATTCTAAATAAGGAGTTATACAAATCCTCCGGTAAATTTATTCATCTAGCAGATGAAAGCAGGCTTACAAATAAGGAAAGTGATTGGATTAGTGATCAGAAGGTTGTGGGTTCGGATCCCAGGTCCAATAAAGCTGCTACTGCTGGGCCCCTAAGCAAGACCCTTAAACCCCAGTTACTCAGCAGTATAAAATGAAATGAATTGAAAGTCACTCTGGATAAGCGAGTCTGTCAAATGCCAGAAATGTAAATGAATGTAAGTAGTGCAATCAAGGGGCGAAGAGTACAGCTACTGTAAGTGCAGACTTTTAGTAAAGAGGTTAGTTAAGTGTTCACAGAAGACGTGGGTCTGAAGAAAATAACGAATTCCGCTGTATCTGGATTGGAATTCCGACACAAGTTTGCACAATTACAACATTGTACAGTATGTGTTGTGGATTTTAGGGTAGATTACCAGAGCTTAAGCTGACCCCAAACCCAAAAGCCATGGTCTATTCCATGAAAGATAACAGATGATAAAGAAAACAGTTTTCGCAACCCGTCCTGACTGACAGATCCGCTAGCTTGTGATAAAAATAATGTTTTACGGGTTTCACAACCATGAAGCCGGATGCAGGATATCATGCATCATGTGTTGTTTATACACACTCATATGTTGACTTAACCATTACAGTGTTGAATTAATGTGTAAACTAATGATTACACTCTTGTAAACAGAGTCAGAATTACAGTACACATGTTTTAGGTGATCAATTTTACACAAGTATTCTAAATTCTAACTTATGCAATTTATACACATCCTAAACCACACACTTACAAAGAGTTCAATATCGATTATACGACTATGCTAGCAAGCTAACTACCAAAAAAAAAAAAAATGCCTAGATTATATTCTGCTCACAATAAACAAACCTTATACTTCTTAGATAAATAACATGACCATTAAACACATACAGTTTGCCTTCAGGTGCAGTATAATCAAGTTTAACATCTCTTAAACGTTGTTATGTTGTCAATGATAAACCGCCCTGTCATGTTTTTTTGTGCCTGACTTCCTCAGAGGAAGTCTCAGTTTTATAGTTTCACTTTTTGGTCAGGGAAAAACAAGGTAAAGGTCAGTTGTGCTAACAGTAGGATTCTTATCACAACTGTATACATTTTGAATCATGATAAACCAATGCTCTGTTGTTTACATACAACTGTTAGCTAAGATATAGCTACTCAACTGTTAGATACAGCTAATCAGACCAGGTACTCAAGGAGCAAGCTATCTAACAGCACTAGCTAGCTACGTAATGCTAGCTAGAAAGTTCCATGGAATTTCTCAGAATGATAGGATTGTCTTTAAGAAGAATCAAGAAGAATTTTTAACTTCTGGCCTGTATACAGTCCCTCAGAAGCAGACTGTCTAAAACTGACCTTACCTCCTATCCCAAACAGAAAAAAAATTCAAGAAAAGGAAAACCTCTGACCATTTCAGATCCTTGGGTGTTGTTCGGCATGCCTCTTATACTTCTTCGCTTGGATGCCTGAACCTGACCATCACGCTGGTCACTGCGGCTGAACAGTTCCTCCATGCGCTGCGTGTCGAGCTCGTACTCCTTCTTCTTCTCTGCTGTCCAAATATTGTGTTTGCCCAGCACTGTGTCCTGAGGTATGGCCTCCCAGTTGAAGTTCCTCATCTTAGAACCTGCTCTGGATCCGCGGGAGATCAGCTTCCCCCCGCCGGGCGGTCCTGGGGGTGGTGGAGGAGGCGGTGGAGGAGGAGGAGGAGGAGGTGGTGCAGGTGGAGGTGGTGGTTCAGCCATGGTTTATGGCACTATCGATGCTGTAGATGGAGTAGATGGAGATCCATTTCCTTGGGACAGGTCAAAGCTCCCAGTGATTGGTGGAGAGGTCTCGCACGCTGTCGAAAGAAAAGCAAAAGTGTTACTACTTTTTAATGTCCTCTGAGATTAAAAGCTACTAAACTCCACCCTTTCCTATCACTGTGGTGGTTGCCTCAAAGGTCCAGTTTTTATTGACCTTTAGTGTGCATCTTTTACCTAAAAGTTACTTCTAATCTTTATCCTAAAATAATATATTTACAGGACATTTACAGTATACGCCATACAACGTTTTTAAATATATCATATTTTCATGTTTTTAGTTGATAGACGAGGCTCCACCTCAACAACAAGGGCAGGTACAGTTTAGTGCTATTTGTTTGCTCAGAATCCTATACATAATACTACATACATAAAAGATAAAGAGGGTCTTATGAAAAATAAAACCACATAAAAGTGCATAATATACTATAGCTATATACTGGCACAGAAAAGCACCTAGCAAGAGTTCTTTGGGTGGGTAAGGGTTCTAGTTGGTTCCTTTTCTAATAGGTTCTACATAGCATAGAAGCTTAGGGTTTTCCCCAGAATGACAAAGCAAGAACCTATAAAAAAAAAGTTTTTTTTATGTATATATTTTTATAGTTCAAACAAAAAATGGGTTGCTCAAGGGTTCTTTAAATAGTTTAAGGTTCTGACTTCTCTATGTACAGATTCTACTTAGAAATCTTTTCTGAAAAGAATATATGCTGTAGTAGAGCTTTCACATTTCAGTCTTATTTTCAAAGTGCTATATAATATTTAACTAAGACAAAAGGCACTGTGTGCGATCATTTGAACATAGCAATAAATCTTTAATTCAATATTACAAGCGTTTGTGCAATGGTAGAAGGGTTCTATAGTACTTTAGATATTTATTGAACCCAGTGAGTACATATTTACTGGGTCTATATAAGCTAATTTTTCTATTATTTAAAGAAAATAAAGCACTTATTCTGCTTTAATCTATAATCTGTACTGTGAGTATTAATTTAATACTTTCTGAGATGTAAATCAGCAGAATACAAGGAAATGGAACTGATATGTTAATTCAACACTAATATTTAATCCCTGTATGCAAATCACGTGCTATAGAGTTAATTTAACACTGTAATTGTTATGTATATAAAACACTGTAAGATTAATTACAAGCATTAAGTAATAAAAAAAAACATTAAATATACATCAAAACCTGTAAAACTCTCAATCTGTAAATGAAGAATGTTAAAACAGCTCTGAAAGAGTTTTTCCAACACCAAAGAGTTTTTTAGGCTTACTTTTGGAAGAAAGGAAAATAACTCACCAGTTGAATCTTGTGTAGTTTCAAGCAGAATGTCAAGATTTAATCTTAAATGTATTACCCTTTTGAAAAGCAGAAGTAAAAAGCAGAGAGAGCTGAACAGCTGAAGTGTGTTTCCCCTCCGTTTGCCTGATTGTGTCTGTGTGTGTGGATGTGTGTGTGTTGCAATGCCCTCACCTGAACTTCTCACACCCAGTCCCACCCTCTCTTGCACACACATGGCTGGGCGGAAATATAGAAGCGTGGAAAAGTCCGGAAAAATCTATTTCACATTATATTTACACTGGGTAATGGTATGGATTCAACTGAACTAAAGACTAAGACTGAATCCTAACTAAATAGATCTTTTCTGGACATTACACTGTTTCCCAAATGCCTTTAATCTAAAATTAGGCTACAGCATGTAGTGCAGTTGTATAGGGAGTGTATAGGGAGGATTTGGTGTTCACAATTCAAGTGTTTATTTAGTTTGGTTAAATGGTATTTGTAGCCTGTATGACAATAACGAGTGAGGACAATAACCAATCTCGATCTGTTGCTATATAAGAGAACGATGTTCATTTACTGAAAAACGCTGAGATTTGCCCATCAGAATAGCTTAGAAGGGCTGGGGCTTAAACAACTCAGAGCTTTAACCACTTGAGCCAAGAGCAAAAAACTCCTACCTTTAATAACAACAGCTTGAAATCTACCCCAGTTATATTTGGCTGATGCCCTTATCCAGAGCAATTACATTTATCTTATTTTTTATATAACTGAGCAATTGAGGGTTAAAGGCCTTGCTCAGTGGTTGCTTGGTGGACATGGGAATTGAACTCACAACCTTTCAATCAGTACTCCACCTTAACCACTAACCACAAAACTGACCTCACACTGCCCCAATATCTGTATGAACTGTATATGGAGAGCTGTATAGAATATGAGGTATAGGGAGAGCCCCAGTGTTACCCAGTCTACCCAGTACAACACTGTGCTATAGAAAGCCATTTTTCATATCAGCCCTGGCAAAGCTGACCCATCATTGCCAATGACTTATGTTTCATAAAGGTTCAAGTTAGATTTAAAGGTGGCTGGTGTCACATTGCTACCTAGCTAACTGCCTGCTGCAAATAATGGTGGCTGTTTCGGTAAATTATACTATATTTAACACAAAGTCAATTTTTAACTTCCAGCATGGACGCTCAAGAGGAAAGCAGCAGAAGGCAAAACCATATTGAAAGCAATGTTATTTATCATGACATATCATAAAAACTGACCATTACTCAGCTATCAAATTGCTGATATCTGCTGGTTGAGCATTTCATTTCCACTGCAATGGCTCTACAACGATCTGTAAGCGATGAACTATGCCGCAAACTATAAATTACTTTATGCAGTATGCTGTAATTACCAGAGTATATGATTATAATCTCAAATGCTAGTCATTTTTATGATTAAGTCTAAATATGGAGATGACGTGACTTGCTAGCTACAAATCAGTTCGCTAACTAGCTAGCTAGGCTAGTTACCTTGCTCTTGGTTATAAGAGCCATTTATTGGAGTCATCACTTAACTGAACCCCCTATTTTAATCTCAGCATGAGCATGTCAAAGGGTCAACAGGCCACTTGTGAAGAATGGGAGCCACTGACCTTTGACCTCACAGAAATTAGTTCGCTAGTGATGGGATCTAAATAGCAGACTATCTTCAGGAACAAGCAAATGTTTCAGGGACAGTTTTGCTTTTATGTTTATGTTTATTTATAGTTGAGTGAAAAGTATGAACACCCTGAAAGCAAAATGAAGGCAACAGAATTGTAATGTATGCTGTGATTTTTGTACTTGCTTTTCCTCTGTTTTGATTAATGTCTCGATGCAGGATACGCTCATATTTCATGATTGTAATTCACCTAGAATTTATATGCATCCATCCATTTTCTATACCCAATTTATTCCAAATTAGGGTCACAGGGATCTGCTGGAGCTTATCCCAGCACACATTGGGCGAAAGGCAGGGGTACACCCTGGACAGGTCACCAGTCCATCACAGGGCCACATATATAGACACTCACACTCACTCCTATGGGCAATTTAGAATTACCAATCAACCTAATGTACATGTTTTTGGACTGTGGGACAAACTCCACACATAAAGGCCCCTGCCTGTTCGAACCCGGGACCTTCTTGCTGTGAGGCAACAGAGCTAACCACTAAGCCGCCGTGTTGCCCCTAGAATTTATATGTAAATTGTAAAACAGTGGTATATTCACATTCTTTTCCCTACAAAATCCATGAGGGACCCAGTGTATCCATCAGAATGACGTGATGGAACGAGACAAGAATGATCAGGAAACAGGAAGCGAGGTCGTCCTTTCAAACTGTGTTTAATTTGATATGTGGGACTTTACACTGTAATTTACACAAGAATATACATGAATTAACCTTTTAAGGACATGTACTGTAAACAGTTATCCACGGCATGCCTCAATTCCAGTGCACCTTACCAGAGAATAGTCCTGCGCACCTACACACGATATCCCGTCACTGGGCCGTATTCAGAATTGAAAACTCCAAGCGATCCCAAAATTACTGGAATATTTACAGGGTGGAATTTGCACGTATTCACACTGTATACGAAGGTATTTAAGTTAAGCTCTCTGACCAGATTTTGCATATCAGCCTTGTGCAATTCATACTTCCAAGGCTTTCAGACTTTTCTTGAATGGAAGTGTCTAGATCACTGCTTCTAATCGGTTTCGATTATGTTTAAACCTGAAAAAAGTAAAAATAAATCAGGGATACAAAATACCGACCGGAGACGGCAACAGAGGGAGTTTTTTTGGCAAATTAAATACAATGCAACCTAAAAGCAAGAGCTAATTAATTATGAAGAATTTTACAATGAGGCATGTAATATAAGATTTTGATGGTAATAGTAATTAATATTTACTTAATTAATTTTACAATATGACTTCCATGTTCATAATCCACAAAATTATAAAATAGCACTTGATCCAGCACATCCTATTATTTATATTTAATTTATGTCCAATATATGCTTCTAATGAATTGGTCTTTAATTGGTTGACAATTAATTAATTAGTTAATAGTGTTAGATTTATGTATTTTAACCTCAGATTAAGACCCAGCATTCCAGTGTGTTTTCTGAATGTAACTAGAGGGGAAAACATACATTTCAGTGTGACAAATAATAGTTAATGCAAATTGTGAGCCAACAACTTACAACTTGCTTGGGCCAATATCATACAAGAAAAATACTGTGCATCTTAGATCTGTAATCACAATATCCGGATTAAATTCTCATTTCTGACGATACAACTCTGAATACGGTCCACTCTACAATAAATGTAATTAAAATAATCGCCGTCTGCCGTACAGTATATAGAAGCAAAAATGCGATTATGTTCCACTTTACTTCGCATTACAAATTCAATACAAAGACAAAAGGCATGGGAAGCGTCTCTCTCTCTCTCCTTTCTCATATGTCAGAATAAAAGCTTTGCCTTTAAATAAACATCTCTCACCGCGTGATTACATTAAATCCCCTCATTAGTTCAGATGCACAAAACATCTGCCTGCACATCTATACATCACTCCATCCTCCAGCCTGTCTCCCGAGTCCCTCGAGGCTGAGATTAACTGTGTCTTATGGGATGTTACTGTTCCTCCAGCCATGACGGTCTGTCCGAGCCGGGCCGCTTCAACTTCACGTTGAATTGCCTGAGAGTCTGTTCGAGCTGCTGCTGATTGCCGGCGAAGTAGGCCGAGATGGCGTTGTGGAAGAGGAGGAGCTGCTTGTGCATCACCTTGACCTGCAGGTCACAGAGGTCAAAACAGGGGCATTGATAATAATAAATAATCTCACTAGTGATATAGAATTTGTGAACTGATGACTATTTTCCCAAGTGCTGATCTGTTTAAAAAATGCTTTTGCGTTTTTTCTTTGTTAACTTAAAGAGAGAGGAAGCAGGATTATAGCTGGTATTGTATTATATATTATAAGTGATAATTGAATTCAATTTTATTTGTATACTGTTTTTAATAATGGAACAATTCAATTAAATTAAATTAAAACCCTCAAGTGTATTATTCCTCATCCGTGATCCTTAGCTATCAGTATCATACAGGTAATTTATATATTTATATAAAACTGGACTTTTGGTTTAATAAATTCCTCAGATTGACCTGATGTAATCCATTAGCTGTTGAAGGAAATGTACCTTATTCTCCTCCAGGAACTTGAGCTTGATGGTGACGTCGCTCCGTAGACGTTCGTACTTGTCTCTGTGGATCTGGTACTCCTGCTGGGCGAACTCGATACGTACCATAGCGGCGGCGTCACGCGGGCCTGCACTCAGCTCCTCCAGGTCTGTCCTATAGGCATCATACTCCAACCTAAACACACACACACACACACACACACAGACAGATTTAGGCATTCTTATAATACATTAACACATGTATTTAAACCACTCCTACATATGGAGGAATGGGAAAAACTCATTCAATAGGTGATGCAATCACTGCTGCCCACTACTGAATATTCAGCATTAAGTAGTGGGCAGTTAAATGAGAGGACAGTAAAGTGGATTTTAATTCCTTTCTTAAATCAGACCTTTAGTATCACACAGATTTCGTTTAATAGAAATGCTATTTTCAGTGGCTTAAACATTGCTACACAATGACTAAGGACTTCTAACTAAGGAAACAGGCAACCTGAAATATTTAAAAATTGTAATAATAAATAATAATCTTTTATAAAAGTTTTTAATAATTAAGGTGTCCTGAAAGCATGAAACACCTTTTACAAAATATTTTATGTGTATTCTGTGCTATAGAATTAGCCTTATTGTATGCACAATATTTGTGGAAAATAAATATTTATGGATCAAAATACACGCTGAATGCTTTGTGTTTTCCAGAGCCGTCGTACCTTGCGTTCTCGTACATCTTGATGGTCATCAGTGTGTCCTCCATGGTTTTGTTGACCAGTGTGTTGATGCTTGACACGAAGAAGTTTATTGCGCCCAGTAGCGTCTCTCCGTTCTTACACAGCAGCTTCTGTGTCTCTGCGTTGTAGCCGAATTCGTCCTAAAGGAACGTTGCCATGTATTTAATAATTACACATCTGCGTGCCCCTGTGGCTTTTATTTACAGTTTATTCAGTAAAATACTGCATAAAAGAGTAACCAGAGATTAAGATGCAAAATATATTAAAAAGTTCATATGACTCCATACTTGAGTGCAAACATCCAGCAAATAGATAAAATAAGATACATAATAATAAATAGAAAATATAAGCAAATAAATATATAATAAATAGATTTTAAAAAAATCACAAATAATAAATAGATAAATAAATAAATAAATATAAATAAGCTACTTAAATAATAAATAGATAAATAAAAAAAATAAAAAATGAAAAGAAATATACAGGGCACAGAAATAGTAGATTCATCTATCTATCTATCTATCTATCTATCTATCTATCTATCTATCTATCTATCTATCTGTCTGTCTGTCTGTCTGTCTGTCTGTCTGTCTGTCTGTCTGTCTGTCTGTCTATCTATCTATCTATCTATCTATCTATCTATCTATCTATCTATCTATTTGCTGATGGTAAATCATATTATGCAAATGTACCTCAAGTTTAGCTCCACCCACTTGCTTACAAAGGGGATTTCTGTATTATAGGTACTTTTATTGCACATTGTGGTTCGGAGTTCAGAACTAACCTGCTGTAATCAAAGCTTTATCAATCAATAAGTTATTATATCTGCATAAATCATCACAACTAATTTCCAAAAAGAGATTTATCTGTAACAATGGAAAATGTCTAGTGGATTGAAGCGACTAGGCTTAAACCTTCCATATCATATAGAACAATCTCTCCAGGATCATATCTCCTAGATACCAGCGCTCTTGAAGTTACCTGCAGCTCTGGAGATTTCTGGCTGAGATCAGCGAAGGTGTCTCCCAGCGCCTGCTGCGTCTGCACTACGTTGTAGAAGTGAGTGGTGAGGGCTTGTGCCAGTCTCAGGATGTGCTCGTATTTCTGCTTGGTTTCACGCAACACGTCGATCTGAGCCTCCAGCTCCAGGTCTACGGTCCGTGAACCTCGTCCAAACCGCTCCGAGAACATCTGCTTCGTGCACTGGAGGAGTGAAGGAGTGAAGGATTAGAGAGAGAGAGAGAGAGAAATATCCATCCACTTGCACAGTGAAGCATGATGTTGTGTGGATCGTACAGCAGCTTTACTAACCAAAGCGTCATTTGTATGTCATTTACATTGTTTGTACGATTTCCTGCTGCTCCATGGTGCATGCTGCATTTAGTTTCTCTTTAAGTTTTTTTTTTTTTTTTTTAAATTAAGGCATTATCAAATGTTAATGTTTAAAATTACAACTTATTCATTGTTGAAGAACACATTTTTCACAAAAACTAAGTAAAGCAAGCAACATCAGAGTCAGGAATACACAGCAAAACTGAGTCAAGGCTCTGCATGAGAAACACACAGACATCAAACAGAAGCTTGGATCAAGTCACGGAGAAACACAGGGGTTCAAATCGGGTACGTAATCACAACACTAAGCAAATGAGTATGATGAACATTGTGAAATGCACCACCCTCTGGTGGTCAGGCAGGGAAATATCCAAAGTATAGTACAGTACAGTGTAGTAAAGTAGAGCACAGTACACCAATCAGGCATAACATTACTGACAGGTGAAGTGAATAACACTGATGATCTCCTCATCATGGCACCTGTTAGTGGGTGGGAGATATTAGGCAGTAAGTGAACATTTTGTCCTCAAAGTTGATGTTAGAAGCAGGAAAAATGGACAAGTGTAAGGATTTGAGCGAGTTTGACGAAGGGACAAATTGTGATGTCTAGACCACTGGATCAGAACCTCTCCAAAACTGCAGCTCTTGTGGGGTGTTCCCGGTCTGCAGTGGTCGGTATCTATCAAAAGTGGTCCAAGGAAGGAACAGTGGTGAACCGGTGACAGGGTCATGGGCGGCCAAGACTCATTGATGCACTTGGGGAGTGAAGGCCGGCCCGTGTGATCCGATCCAACAGACGAGCTACTGTTGCTCAGATTGCTGAAGAAGTTAATGCTGGTTCTGATAGAAAGGTGTCAGAATACACAGTGCAGGACGGGTCAGGGCTGTTTTGGCAGCAAAAGGGGGGACCAACACAATATTAGGTAGGCGGTCATAATGTTATGCCTGGTCAGTGTATAGTATAATGTAGTATAGTAAAGCATAGATTAGTATAGTATAGTATAGTATAGTATAGTATAGTACAATACAGTGTAGTACTACATATTATAGACATGTAATAGAGTTGTGATGTCCCATACTGCACAACTGCACTTCCATTTACATTTGCAGAATGTTCAAAAAGTGAACATATGGCTTTGAAAAAAAAAACTGTACTTTCACTGTGTTTCCCAGCATGCCACACAAATATACTACAGCAAGAGTGTCAAGTCTTATACACAGGAGCCACACCTGATTCTACCTGTTTAATCAAATGATCTTGGCTTTCGGTAGACTCAGGTGTGGCTTCTGCTCGATTGGAGTAAAAACCTGAACTCCAGCCAGTCCTTTTTGCAACATTAGGAAATATTTTTGGCTCATGATCATATAATACCTTATAAGTATTGATGCTCCATTTCTTCACACTGTCAAATTTCTCCACTGCAATCCCACGTGTGGCTTCCTCTGACATCATGCTTGGATTACTGTGACTGTGATGCATGCTGGGAGCTAGAGGAAATAGAAAAAAAGAAATACTCTTTGAGTTTATTAGCATCTTGATTTAACCAGGAAGGTTCTAAAAGATTTCATTCGGACTATAACAACAACAACAAATGATGATATAATACTGATGAGAAATGATATGAACGAAGAGGACCGCTGGGATACCTGGGTAATGATCTGGCTGGTATGATATCCGACCAGCAGCTGAATGACTGGGTGGAAAGTCCCTAGATTTGGAGCGAATGTCTGAAATGAACGGACATGTAGAACGGAGAATAAAGGTGAGACTGGTGAAGTGCGAATTATTTTTTTCTCCGGATGAACGGATTAAAGGAAACACATGCAGTGAGATGGATGGCAGTGAGTTTTTATAATAAAAATAAACCCAGACACAATACATGGCAAGACAATGACGGGATTAAGCTCAACTGCTCGAACAAGCAGGTGAGAAGACGGATCGAGGTCAGAGGTTGATGAGAATAAATCAGTGTTAAATGGACAGAGCGGGAACAATGTTATAGAGATGATTAAATAAAGAGCAGAAACAAGAATCTGCTCAGCAGTGCAGGTCCAGAGCTCTGAAAAGAAGCACTTTGTCTCCACAATGCTGTGTTGTTGCACAAAGGGTTAATCCTGGTCATTTGCAATAATTTGTCCTTCCGAGAGAGTGGACATGGAAAAACTGTTTTTATTAAAAACTGTCCATTAAACCATTCTGAGTGAAGAGCTGGTTTAAAAAAGAGAATTAGTATTATAATAAAAGCATTATTAATTTATAAGAATAAAATATGAAATTATATAAAAGGATTACTATTAAAAAATTTTAAAAATAATTTTTTAGCTGTTTTATAAATCCACTACAGTATAGTTTTTTTTTTAATATTCCACAATATAATACACTCCCTCCAGGATTTCACAATTTGGCGATCGCAGAAATAAACAAAAAAAATTTTAACAAACACTGCGATATTCATGTGATTTTGCAAAATGACCTCAGATCTAATGCAAATTAAATCGTCCAAAATCCTCACAACATGTATAAAATCCTCATAATCATACAAGCATGCACTGAAAGCCAATTTATTCCTCCGAGTCAATATTTACTCATCTCAGTTTGACTGAAAGTCTGGTGTAATATTGTGCCCAACATTTGGACCCCAGTGTTTTGAGAAACAGCAGCAGAGTTAGTCTTTCCACCTGCATGCAAACTAACATGCAGTCGGTTTTCTTGCTGTCCCCAGCCTGTAGAAAAGGAGCAAGGTAAGTTTAAAAACAAAATCTTCTCCCGCATGCACTCCTCTGGTAGAAAGTGAATGAAAGAGCTGGAACAGGAAAGATAAGAAAATAAGTTTATATCCAGGGTGCATAAAGACACCTGGCTTGGGGGCGTTCCCGCATCTTCTTTCAAAATACTCCTCATTGAATAGTATAGCTGGGCCTAAAAACATTCCGGCAAAAAAATAAAGGGGAATAAAAGGAACAAAGTTTACACTGAGACTAGAAGACATCTGCTGAGACAGAGTTATATAGTACGACACACACCTTTGATGGAGCCGGTGGGGATGATGCCCTCGGCTGATCCTCCGTATCCCCCTGACACGATGCTCGTCTCGTTCAGGTTCGGCCCGGACACCATCACCTGCTGCAGGTCCTGAATATCATAAACATGGTCAGCACAGATCAGAGGACATCACCACATCTACTCATATATAGCAGGAGATCTTAATTCTTGAGAAAAATGTATGAGTTTCTTATTACTTAAAAGATATTTTACATTAATAACAACCTATTTCTAGACATCTGCAATCATTTCAATCCACTGACAGACGATATAAAGATAAGTAATACATCAAATTTATTTTAAACAGTTTGCGGATGACCCCTTCCTGTTCCAACATGACTGCAGACCAGTGCACAAAGCAAGGTCCATAAAGACACGGATGAGTGAGTTTGGTGTGGAGGAACTTCACAGAGTCCTGACCTCAACCTGATAGAACACCTTTGGGATGAATTAAAGCGGAGACTGCGAGCCAGACCTTCTCGTCCAACATCAGTGTCTGACCTCACAAATGCGCTTCTAGTGGAATGGTAAAAAATTCCCATAAACACACTCCTAAAGCCTTCCCAGAAGAGTTGAAGCTGTTATAGCTGCAAAGGGCGGGACAACTCCATATTACATTCATGTGCATGTAAAGGCAGACGTCCCAGTTTTTGGAATAGAGCCTCTAATTCATATATAGTTCATCTCTTTGTAGAACACTGTACACCGATCAAACATGACATTATGAGCAGTGAGAGGTGAAGTGAATAACACTGATGATCTCCTCAACATGGCCCCTGTTAGTGGGTGGGATATATTAGACAGCAAGTGAACATTTTGTCCTCAAAGTTAGAAGCAGGAAAAATGGACAAGCGTAAGGATTTGAGCGAGTTTGACGAAGGGCCAAATTGTGATGTGTAGACCACTGGATCAGAGTATCTCCAAAACTGCAGCTCTTGTGGGGTGTTCCCGGTCTGCAGTGGTCAGTATCTATCAAAAGTATCCTTTACGTTAACTTAAAGGATCTGCTGCTAACATCTTGGTACCAGATCCCACAGCACACCTTCAGGGATCTAGTGGAGTCCATGCCTTGACGGGTCAGGGCTGTTTTGGCAGCAAAAGGGAGTTGCAATATTAGGCGGATGGTCATAATGTTATGCATGATCGGTGTACCTGACCATCACAGGCATATGTGCTTGTTCAAATCCCACTCCTCATTTAAACCCCCTTTTCCTAAAAGCATTTGTGAAATCAGACAGTGATCTTGGGATGTTGAGAAGGTCGGGGGTGCAGTCGGTGTTCCAGACCAACCCGACGGTGTTCAGTATTCAGCGGGGTCAGAGTCAAGGCTCTGTGCAGGACACTCGAGTTGTTCCACTTCAACCTTCTCAAACCATGTCTTTGCTTTGTGCACAGAGGTGCTGTCATGCTGGAGCAGATTTCAGCCTTTTAGTTTCAGTGAATGTTTCAATGCCTCAGCATGCACTAGAGTTTAGAGTTTAGAGTTTCTAGGCAATTTGATGATCAGGCATCCACATAACTGTGGCCATACAGTGCATTTATTTACATTTAAGTTTCTCCAAACTTTAACATTTACTAGTCATCCTTTTTATATTACAAAAAAGATGATAAATCTGTCATTAAAACTGAATAATAAGGAAAAACCCAGGCAATTGTTTTGCTGATTGGAAAGTCAGGGTTTAAACCCCAGCACTGCCAAGCTGCCACTGCTGGGCCCTTGAGCAAGGCCCTTAAACCTCTGCTCTAGGGGCGCTGTATCATCTCCAACCCTGTGCTCTGACCCCAACTACCCAAGCTGTGATATGCGATGAAACAATTTCTCTGTGTTTATGTGACACAAATAAAAGCTTATTTATTATTCTTTTATAAATTTTACAGTGAAGAATTGAACGCAAATTAATACGGTTCTGCCGATAATTCCTAACCTAAGTACAAAAAAGCAGACTTTTTACAGAAAATAAATAAAAGCAAGCAGATCAATTAGAAATATGGAGTTATATAATCATAGTAACACAACCACTTAGGCTGCTGAACTAAATTAAGGCAATTGTAACTGGTTGTTCAAAACCTCATCACTTTCCTGTAGTAGACATTTATCAGCATTTAAACATCAGCTTAATAACATCAGAGTTAATATCCGAATTAGAAATGATGTCAGTGTGATCCTCTCCTCCACCCACACAACCACGCAGGTTTAACACGCCCTCCAGTGATGTACTGCAGATTCTAAAAGAGTCAGCGTGTCATCTTACACAAATGAAATCCCTTCAATGGATTTCTGTAGAGATTTCAGATTTAACAGAAGATGTTTATGGTTAGAAAGAAAGAAAAAAACACCATACAGAGAGAAACACAGAGAGAAACAGAAGGGAGAGAGAGAGAGAGAGAGAATAACAACAAAAAATAAAAATAAATAAAAGTAAATAAAAGTCAACAAAAAATGTTGCTCATAAACTATTCCCAGTTTGACAAACCACAAACCATTATAAAACAATGAAGGCTGTGGGACGTGTGATATTCAGAAAACATTCTGCTTTTCTGATGCTGCATTCATGACTAATTGGGAAAAGAAAAAATTTCCTAAAAGGGAAAGGAAAACCATCCATGCTGTAATTCCTTTTGTTTGTTTGTTTGTTTGTTGGTTGGTTTCTTCCTTCTTTCATTCATTCCTTCCTTTCTTACCTCTCTGCCTCCTTCCTTCCTTCCCTCCTTCCTTCCTCCCTCCCTCCTTCATTCCCTCCCTCCCTCCCTTCCTTCCCTTTCTTCCATCCCTTTCTTCCTTTCCTCCCTCCTTCCTTCCTTCGTTCCTTCGTTCCCCATCTCCAACCCTTCCTCTCTCCCTTCCTTCCTCCCTCACTTCCTTCCTCCCTCACTTCTTTCCTCCCTCCTTTCCTTCCTCACTCCCTTCCTTCCTTCCTTCCTTCCTCCCTCACTCCCTTCCTTCCTTCCTTCCTTCCTTCCTTCCTTCCTCACTCCCTTCCTTCCTTCCTTCCTTCCTCACTCCCTTCCTTCCTTCCTTCCTTCCTCACTCCCTTCCTTCCTTCCTCACTCCCTTCCTTCCTTCCTTCCTTCCTCACTCCCTTCCTTCCTTCCTTCCTTCCTTCCTTCCTCACTCCCTTCCTTCCTTCCTTCCTTCCTTCCTTCTTTCCTTCCTTCCTTCCTTCCTTCCTCACTCCCTTCCTTCCTTCCTTCCTTCCTTCCTTCCTCACTCCCTCCCTTCCTTCCTTCCTTCCTTCCTTCCTTCTTTCTTTCTTTTTCTTTCTTTCTTTCTTTCTTTCTTTCTTTCTTTCTTTCTTTCTTTCTTTCTTCCTTCCTTCCTTCTTTCTTTCTTTCTTTTTCTTTCTTTCTTTCTTTCTTTCTTTCCTTCCTTCCTTCCTTCCTTCCTTCCTCCCTCCCTCACTCCCTTCCTTCCTTCCTTCCTTCCTCACTCCCTCCCTTCCTTCCTTCCTTCCTTCCTTCCTTCCTTCCTTCCTTCCTTCCTTCCTTCCTCCCTCCCTCCCCTCCCTCAGTTTTTATCCTCTTCCCTTTATTCTTTCCTACTTTCCTTTCTTCACTCAGTAGGCTAATTTATTTGAGCTGGAATTCCATCATTTCAACACAACGATGCAGACAGTGTGACATAAGAACATGAACAGCTTCATTTTTGTGTGAATAGTTAATATTAATAATATAACATTTACTCCAATAATTTTTTCTTCCAAACTTTGTATTTTCTGGTTCCGTATTAGCAAAATCAACTTATATATAAAAAAATATATCCCAGAAGATCACAGAAGATTTGGGTTGTAATTAAAAAGATAAATAAAACAGAAAACTATTTTTAAGACGTCGAAGAAAAGTAAGCTTACTGCAATCGCCTGTTTTGTATGCTGTTAGTCTGGTTTGTGCGAACGCTCTGAGGCAGAAAATTCCCCTTCGTCATGAGCGCAGCATTAAAATGGCAAGCTAGCTACTCTCTAAAGCCCAAATCTCACAGAGCACTTATATTTTCCAAACAGTCACAGCTGGATCTGTTCAAACACAAGCATTTTGAGTAGTATGAGTATACAGGAAGCCCACAGCTGTGTTACGTCATAAACACTCAGAAGGGAGACACATGACGCTAGGCTAGAGACACTTTCTCCTTTATCACAACC
>NC_080726.1:5978204-6055704 GCF_019097595.1 Hemibagrus wyckioides
CATACAAGACATAACACCAAAGCCCTATTCATCATAAACATATATACCGTATGTCACATGCAGTCTTATAGATCCACTGTAAAGCTCCGATATAAGACGTTATAAGCCCTTAATGATGCCCTTAGCTGCTTTACCTGGATCCCGGTTCCAGATTGATCATCGATTTATCTCAAACCGCTTGGTTGCCCGTTTTGTTGCAATTTCCATATAAACCAATAGGCTGTAGTTTTTTAATAAGCGTCGATTACAAATAATTCCCTCCTAGTTTATTATTATTTTTTTTCTTTAAATCTCTCAATCCCTTTCCTTGCCTTATGCAAAATCCTTTTCGCTTTCTACAAACGGAAGTGACGTCACACACGGCGCTGCTGTCGTTCTTGTCAGTGTGTCGTGTGTGTGTGTGTGTGTGTGTCGTGTGTGTGTGTTATGTTTATCCACACCTCCATTGTTGTCCTGTCTATTCTAATCTAGCTGTCTGCTCAAACTGTAAGAAAAAGTGCATAAATTTGGAAGAAAATCCATTTCAAAAAAAAAATAAAGAAAAGAAATGCTAGGCAGAATTGGCCACACGGTGTCGCCATCATCCCAGGAATCCCATCACCTCATTCTCTTGCTCTGGGAATTTTGTTTTGAGTCAGCAAGCTGTCATTCCTGTATCCAGTCACCAGAATTATTAGCAAGCTTTGTAAAAAAATGAGTACACAGTGTTCATACATTCATCTTCTAACCGCATTACACTGGTTAGGGTCATGATAGATCCAGAGCTGTTCCCACAGACAACAGGGCAATTCGGTGTAGCCAGACCACATACCGGTGTATTTATAGGTGGTGGGAGGAAACCAGTGAACCCAGAGGAAACCCACGTGAACACGGAGACAGTAGGGGAAACTAATAACCTTTGACCCAGGGATGGCAAATATTCCACAATAATAATGCACATTAAAAGAATACCATGTGCATTATCATAACATCATACCATGTGCAATATCATATTATGTGCAATATGTTCTAGTTCCCTAGCACAGTTTTTGTACTTTGAATACATATTGTGTACACCGACCAGGCATAACATTATAACCACCTGCCTAATATTATGTTTTTGCTGCCAAAACAGCCCTGACCCGTCATGCACTGTGTATTCTGACACCTGTCTATCAGAACCAGCATTTTTGAACAACAGTAGCTCGTCTGTAGGTTTGGAGCATATGGGCAAGCCTTTACCCACGTTGGTCATTGAGCCTTGGTCGCCCATGATCCTGTTGCCTGTTCACCACTGTTCCTTCCTTGGACAACTTTTGATAGATACTGACCACTGCAGACAAGAGCTGCAGTTTTGGAGATGCTCTGATCCAGTCGTCTAGCCATCACAACTCGCTCAAATCCTTACACTTGTCCATTTTTCCTGCTTCTAACACATCAACTTTGAGGACAAAATGTTCACTTGCTGCCTAATATATCCCACCCACTAACAGGTACCATGATGAGGAGATCATCAGTCTTATTCACTTCACCTCTCACTGCTCATAATATTATGCCTGATCGGTATATATAGAATATTTAATTTATTTTTCATTTATATTTTATATTTCAATTCAATTTTCGAACCTTTGAATGCATTTGTATATATAGATTATTAAATTTATCTTTCATTATTTTTCTTGTAATCTGAAGCAGCAAAAGAATTTCCATCAGGATTAATAAAGATCTTATCTTATCTTATCTTATCTTATCTTATCTTATCTTATCTTATCTTATCTTATCTTATCTTATCTTATCTTATCTTATCTTATCTTATCTTATCTTATCTTATCTGGTATTACCATGTGATAAAAGTGACTTTCCCTGGAGTCGTCCTTCCTTTGTATTTTCTAGGCATTAGCTGTTTTATATTGAATCATTTACAATGATATTTATTTGGCAGAATCAAACAATAGACGATTAAAGCAGCTGACAGCAGTACGGCAGCTCATTCCTCTCTTTCTAGAAAACTAAATGCTCTTGTTGCAAATATAAAGTGGCTATATACCTGCAGCTGTCGGTACAATAGTCTGTTGATTGAGCTTTCAGGATTGTGTTTATTGAAAGTCTGGGGTCATTATCTGGTTAAAGAAAGCTTCTAGAACAAAGGCTTGGCAGGCAACCATGCTTTAAGCTAAAATGTCCAGATCTGGCTAGAAATAGTGTGGACACTAGCTGCAAATGAGCCTGAAGTTGTCAATAATCAAGCACAATGTTAAGGGTTAAGGGACTTCATGCAGTTATTATTTCTGCCAATCACGCTGGCCAAAAGAATTTGATTTTGGTCTCATCAGACCCCTTTAAACATCTTATTTTTTATGAAGGTGCAGCAATAATGGAGCAATTAATTCCTGTTCTGTTAGGGTGCCAATATTCTCCCCCAGTATTTTCAAGCGTTCTTTGAAAAACGATATTTAGATCAATGATAGATTTAAGCTAAATTGTTTCTTTAGTTGTTTAAGTGGAAAGATTTGATTGTAGTGTGGTATGTCTTTCATATAATAATATTTGACCATTATTTTAAAGGGTGCCAATAAGTTCAGAGTGGTCCAAATTTTTAAACTGTAATCATGTAGTTGGAGATGGAGGTAAGGAATAATCTGATATGTGAAACTTGTTTGTGAGTACCCATCAATAGCTGTTAAATAAAATCACTGTTAAAAAAAAAAAGCTGCCTCATTGTGTACCATATAATCCAGCCTGGTGTATAACAAAGAAATGCTGAAAACACTAATAGAACTGACTGGAACTAAAGCTTGTTCACTGAGTTGCCAGTTTATTACACAACCAGTATTGAGTTGCACCTCTTCTGGCCCTCAGAACATCACGATTTCTCCTGAACTGGAAGCAGTGTGCTGGAATGTTAGACCATGCAGAAATGATTGCATTTCCCATTTGCTGCAAATTGGATGGCCACACAGTCTGCTGAAACAATTCTTTCCACCTCTCCTCAAGAATACCTGATAGAGCTGATATCTGGGGACTGAGGCAACAAAAAACCTAATGTACGGAACAACTCCGTGATAATATACGGTTGTGACATGTTACATTAGCATCCTAGAAGCGTCTATCCAAGTGTAAACTAGAAGGATGTTGGACAGTAATGATGTTTAGTTTTACCCTGGCATTCAGATATTCTTTCATGGATATTATTTGTGATGAAGATATTCCACACAGCCAAAGTACTGCCACCAACAGCACATGTTGATCAAACTAAACAGGAGGGCTCCATGTTAATGGACGAATGGGCGTATATCCCAGGAACACAGTGTACAAGGCAGGAATATCGCATTGATAGGACACCAGTCTATTTCAGGACTCACACACTCACTCACACCCAGGAGAATTTTAGCACAGACAGTCCGCCTACTTGCAAGTTTTCTGGAAGTGTAACAAAACCAAAAAACCCAGAGGAAGCACACAGGGACATGGTCCGAACATGCAAAAAAGTTACCAAAGTAAAGACTCAATTTCAGGATCAAACCAAGGATCCTGGAACTGCGAGGTGGCATCCCATTGCACCAGTATGCCTCCTTTACACTTATGTTGTGTGCATTAAAAAAACTAATAATTCAATCCGTTTGGATTTATTTGCAAGCTGGTACTGTTGAGTGGTAGTGGCTCAAGGGTTCTTGGTTTCTGCTCAGGAGGTCAGGGATTCAAACCCTAACACTGCCAAGCAACCAATGTTGGACCCTTAACCCTCTCTGCTCCAGCTAACATGGCTGACTCTTTAATCTGACCCCAGCTTTCTAACAAGCTAGGATAAGTAAAGAATTTCAAATAAAAAGGCTGTAAAATGTCTGGTACATTTCACTAGTATACAAGATACAGAGAAAAGAGGTGATTTGATTGACGTGGCAGATAAACAACCACAGACCTTTTTTCCTTAGCCCCAAAGCAAAAGGATTTTGTTTATTAAAACCAAACAAAACTCTTATTGACAGGATTCCTTCACTTTAATTTTCCCAGAAAAGCACAGTGAGTCAAAAAAGTCAAAAGTGTTGAAAACTGCTGAAAACTGGCACACACAATATGGAAGTGCAGATCCTGAAGCTTGTGTCCAGACAAGTGTGGAAAACATACCAGACAATTCCATAGCCCTTGGGCAGAATGTCTGAGGTGTTTTTATTTTCTCCAACTCCAAAATCTCCATTCCACAGTTATGTTGCACATGTTGCACTGGAAATGTTTACTTGTTGCTTACATCATGCTAACATCATAATTTTCTACAGTTGTAGTCCAATAAGTGACTCAATACAGACAAATGTTAAAATTTGTCTGACTGTTATCTATGTGTTTACTTGCATTATTCATATTATTCTCCAATATCCACTTTTGCCTTTGGTCATGTTTAGCTGATAATCCCTTGAAATGATTAAATAAGAAGCTGTCAGCACCAAAGCATTAATGTCACCCATATCACTCAACCCAGTGCAGAGATAACTCTGACTGATACTTGAAACCCCTTTCTGGCTTATTTTATGAAGTCAAGAAACATTTATTGTCATTTCAACCATATACACTGATCAGGCATAACATTCTGACCAGTGAGAGGTGAAGTGAATAAGACTGATGATCTCCTCATCATGTCACCTGTTAGTGGGGGGGATATATTAAACAGCAAGGGAACATTTTGTCCTCAAAGTTGATGTGTTAGAAGCAGGAAAAATGGACAAGTGTAAGGATTTGAGCGAGTTTGATGAAGGGCCGAATTGTGATGGCTAGACGACTGGATCAGAGCATCTCCAAAACTGCAGCTCTTGTGAGGTGTTCCCGGTCTGCAGTGGTCAGTATCTATCAAAACTATCCCGTATCCTTAAAAGTATCTTTTAAATCGTTTACGTTGCAAACTCACGTGACTTAAAGGATCTGCTGCTAACATCTTGGTGCCAGATATCACAGCACACCTTCAGGTATCTAGTGGAATCAATGCCATGATGGGTCAGGGCTGTTTTGGCAGCAAAAGGGGGACCAACACAATCATAATGTTGTGCCTGATCGGTGTACATCTGGTGCAGTATATAGTAAAATGAAATAACACTCCTCCAAGACCTCCAAAACTACATAAAACAACACAGACCTAAGTACACCACAGTACTACAAGTGCATGTGTGCAAAACAAGTCAAGTGAAGAGGCTTTTATTGTCAATTTCGACCAAATATAGTTGACACAGTACATAGTGAAATGAAACAATGCTCCTCTAGGACTCTGGTGCTACATAAAGACTCAGAGCTCCATAAAACAACAGAAGACTAAGAGCTAAAAAGAGCAAGACAGACAGCACAATACAATAGTATTTCTCAGTGCAACACGATCCAGGGCACAATTCTAAAGTGAATAGAGTATAATAGTAAAATGCTATGGATGTAAACATAAAGGACAGTTAGTAGCAGCATTTGGTTTTTGTGATCGTAGCAGCATAAATAGAAACGTGCAAAAATTCCAACAGCTCTGCAAAGATTTACAGTTGAGTATGAGTGGGTTGGTGTCAGTCCAGACTCTGGGTATTAAAGAGCCTGATGGCTTGGAGGCAAAACTTCAGCTTGTGAGGCCCAAATGCTTCGGGTTCCTGTTTCATTTACAGCATTTATCCAGAGCAACTTACATTTTATCCTTTATTTTAAATAAAATAGAAGTAGAGTCTTCCTAATGTACAATAGTGAAGTGGTAGCTTAGTGGTTAAGGTGTTGGCCTACTGGTTAGAAGGTTGTGAGTTTGAACTTTAATTCTGTGACCTTGACCCTTAACCCTCAATTGCTTAAAAATGAATAAGTGCGTCTGCCAAATGAGTAAATGTAGCGTCTCAATGCCTCAGTAGTGGCAGCTTGGTGGTCCTGGGATTTGTACTCACAACCTTCCAATCAGTAGTTTAACATCCTAACCACTGAGCTTCCACTTTCCAGACAGAAGGAGGGTGAAGAATTTGTGTGAGGTGTGTGTGTGTGGTCATCCACAAGGCTGATGACTTTGCAGATGCAACGTAGTGTAATGGAAGGAAATACCACACACATCAGTCACATGATGTAAGACTTTTATTGGGGCTGGTGAGATGTTGTACTTAATAAACTATCGACTGTGTATATAAATGATTTATGTTATTGCTTCACTCTTATTTTCTTCTCAGTAAATCTACAGTAGGGTGCATAATCTGCGCTAAACATGACAACTGTTAAGTCTGCTAGATGTGTTTATATTCAGCAGAAGGCGTATAATTGCACCTGTGTTAAAGTTCACGCAGAGGTAAGAGACACGGTTCATTGTAAAGTCAATATCGCCTATGAATGTTCATGTGTTACTCTTGGCCCAAACGAATGTCACTCCGGAAAGGTGGCCGTGATCTCTATATGGATCATAAAGCAACAGAGTGAGACTTACATGCATCAATATTAACAGAATCTTTTGAGGCTTGATATCACAGCCTCGTAGTCTCTGAGGGTTTCCAGTTCAAAGAGACGACTGATATACAAGTCGGTGCGAGCCGTCTAGCCCATCTCCTCTGTATAAACTTCCCTTACGTCTGCTTTAAAATCTATTTATCCACTTAGCCCCACGTTTTATCCATTTATGAAATGACATTTGAACAGCAGATAATAAAATGGCTGGATTTATTCTAACAAGGCTTTAAAGATTCAGTATCGTGATTCAGCGTGGACGTGCTTCGGGTTTTTGATCTACCTCACTGACTTGCTTTTGTTCTTTGGAAGGTTGAAGTGCTTCACAATTGAGGCAGACGTGAAAAATCCAGAGTGTGTTTTCGATTTGACGAATACAGCGAAGGATTTTAACCTGCAACCCTCAACCTGCAAATTTTCCTGCGCTTCAAATCAAATGACGGGGTCAAAAATAAATAAATAAATAAATAAATAAATAAATAAATAAATAAATAAATAAATAAATAAATAACAAAACAGTTGCATCAAATAGCTCTGAGAGGAAGCGAGGACAAAAAAGAAAATCTGCTTTATTAATATACTATATGCAATATTAATATACATATATCTTTCATTTGCTTTTACATTTCTCAGATAATCAGATATTTTCTTTTTGTCAAAAACACCAATTCTTGGAGGTAGGATGCGTTTATTGAGCCTCACACATACAGGGAACAGGGATCGATAAGGAAACAGCAAACAATCTAATACACATTACACAAAATAGGAACAGGCCAATCTAGAGATAATCCGATTCCAAACAGGCAAATAG
Source organism: Hemibagrus wyckioides (assembly GCF_019097595.1). Lineage (NCBI taxonomy): Eukaryota > Metazoa > Chordata > Actinopteri > Siluriformes > Bagridae > Hemibagrus > Hemibagrus wyckioides. Next base: position 5,985,430 of record NC_080726.1, read on the forward strand.
ACACAATCGTTGTCAAGAACAATATATTTAGTCTAGAAACCAGGTACACAGGAGCATGAAGACAGGCTTGATAAACAGCATGAATGTGAAAGGACTGAACGTGTACTTCACAACTCAACAACTGCGCTCATGAACAGTGCTAAAGCAAATAAACAAAATTAAACACAGATGAAACAATTAAAAACGATGGCGACTGGGAGTGTGGGAGTGCAGGTGGTTGCTTGAATTGCGATGTTTTTATATCGTGTTGTGTGATGACCTTACAGTATTTTGAATATGAATTAATAATGAATTAACACCTTTTGATGGGTTGATAAAATTTATAGCACAGCGCTCTTGAATTCTCAAATTTAATTGAGAAAGTAATCAATTTTCCGCTATGAGTAACTCATTTTCCTATGACAGAATGTCCCCGAGTGTTTTAATCCTTACATAATTACGGTTATTCAAAATCATTTGCAATGAGCTGGGCTTTGCATCACTATCTCATAACTTTGCTCTCAATCTTAATGTATATACACATATCTAATCTAATCTAATCTAATCTATGGACTTATTCCATAGCTGCAATGTCCCGGAAAATGGCTTTTGATCGGATGTACCACGAGGACGAGCGGACAACAGTTTTAGAACAAGGCACAATCCCACAAGTCACAAACTTCACATGTCCATGTTTGAAACCTATTCTTTCCTCTCCGGAGTGTGTAACAGCTGAACTCTATACTCTTCTCCTCCATCATTTACTCTCCTTCAGTCAGTCTTAATGATCATTACACGTGATTCCAGATGTTCCCGAGCGACTGCCTGTGCTGTCCACTACAGCACGAGCTCTGTCATGATCTACGGCGCTAATCAAAGCACAGACACAATAGAAGCACAGAGAAAAGCATGAGACCTCAGATTTCTTGCCTGTTATGTCATTACTCCCAAGCCAAACAGTTACAAACACGGCTGTGTGTTTACAATCTAAAGCATATGGACCTGATCCCTTTATAGTTTTTGTAATGTGCCATTTTAAACAAACTGTCAGCTTTTTCCCTTCGTGCTTGTGGTCTAATCAGAGGAAGAGACACTCACGATTATGGATTCAAAATATGCGTGACTCAACTTCAAATACTGGCTGGAAATGAAGCAATTCACATGTAAAGAAACAATGCGATCCCTGTATTTGTTCATCTACCTCGCCGATTTGGCAACAACACACCTCTCTGTTACTCTCGAAGAAAGAAAGAAAAAAATCTAGTAGTTAAGGAAAAATCATTCTTTATATGGAGAATGGACCACACTGGTCCGGAAGCATAAAAATAAAAAATGTAAAAATTAAAAAGTTTCTTCAGAACTTGGTAGTGATCACTGACAACCTTTTAAAGTGTGAATTAACATCATCATGTCCATGAGAACTGTGTGTTAGACAGGTTTAAACGAAAAGGATAATGGCTTTAAATGGCTTTTTCTTCCATAAATGATGGGATTTAAACCTTTATAAAATTGAAAACGCACTACATTTTACACAAACGGCTACCGTCTCTTAGTAATAGTAATATCATAATTTTCTGACTGAAGTCATAGCTTTCGGTCAAGACAAATGTCTCATACTTTATCACAATAATTACCTCAGCATTGTGCAGAGTTCAGAATGATATTGCGGATAGGAGAAATACAGCTTTATTCCTCATCTCTGAAATATCAGCTAGCATTTAAGCAACTGTTCAACCTACAGGCCATTGTACTGTACAAATGTTCCATCCTATTGCCTTAATACATCTAAATACAGCATCGCAGTGAACAAGAAATGAAACACCTCCAGCAAAGCAGCACCACTGAGCCTGAAATGTGTAGTTAAATGTAGTTTTACAGAACCGATTTGTGATTTTATTGGGGCCAGAGCAAGCAGAGAGATTATTTATCTTATAACTTTTCCACTAGATGTTGGAGCTGGCTGTGGGGATTTGTGTTCATACAGCTATAAGGGCAGTAGTGAGATCAGACTCTGATGGAGTAAGAGTGAGGAGGTCTGGTTCATCAATCCAGTTCATCTCAGAGGTGTTCAGTGGGGTTGAGTCAGATTCAGAGTTCTTCCACTCCAACCTTCTTAAATCATGTCGTTATGGAGATCTGTGCTTTGTGCACAGGTTCATTGTCATGCTGGAACAGGTTTCATCCTCTTAGTTCCAATGAAGGAAAACTCTAATGCTACAGTATACAAAGACATTATATTATGTACCTGGTGCCAGGACAACAATCTCCTCCTGAACGTCAGGAAGACTAAGGAGCTAATAGTGGACTTCAGTACAAAGCAGGAGAGGAATTACCAGCCCCTTACTATCAATGGGACCCCAGTGGAGAGAGTGGACAGTTTCCGGTACCTAGGTGTTCACATCACACGGGACCTGTCATGGTCCTGTTAACACCCTGGTGAAGAAGGCCCGGCAGCATCTCTACCATCTCAGACAATTGCCTTCAAAGGTGCTAAAGACATTCTACACCTGCACCATTGAGAGCATCCTGATGGGAAGCATCACAGCCTGGTTTGGAAACAGCACCAAGCAGGATAGGCAAGCTCTTCAGAGGGTGATGCAATCAGCTGAGTGTACCATCCGCACCGAGCTCCCTAGCATGTAGGCTATATACAGCAAGCAGTGCTGGACCAAGGCCAGAAAGATAATGAAGGACCTCAGCCATCCCAACAATGGTCTCTTCTCTATGTTGAGGTCAAACGTTTCCACACCTTGAAGGCAAACACAGAGAGAATGAGGAGGAGCTTCTTCCCACAGGCCATTTGGGCCCTCAACCAAAATACCTAGAACCTGGACTTTCTGGACGTTTTCTCTGGCATTCCTGTCATCCTCCTCAGCAGATTGTTGCACATACATAACTGCACTACTCTGCACAGGTCACACTTTGTTTTTGCACCATCACTTTACTATCCTGTCATTCCTGTTAAAATTGATTCATATTTATGTCTGATATTCATATTTATGTCTTTTATATGTATATATTTATCTCATTATCTACATATCGTATTTTCTGGTTCGTAGTCTATATATTTAGCTATTTATGTTTGTAAATGCTGCTTATTTATTCTTTTCACACCACGCAAAATAAAAGTCTCCGACTGCATCATTCATCTTAGAGAACACTAATAATGTTAACTGATTAGAGTTTCTGACATTTTTTTTATGCCAAAATCTGCACTTTGACCACATTACCCATCAGCCCCTTCATGTCACCTGACCAAGCAGGGCACATATCTGACTAATCACACATTTCACGTTGATTTGCGCTGCTATTTAAGTTCAGGTTTCTGCATACCTCTTCATCATGCTTTCCATAACCTTGCTCATAGTCTATGTATTTAGTGATTTTTTTGTTTTTCTCATTGCTGTTTCTTTGTTCTTATAACATTATACCTTTAGCTCTCACCGTTACAAAGCTCTGACCTTGGAGACTCTTTCCATAAATGTTAAATTCATGTGTCCTTACCAACAACTTCACCATGTGAATTTCCCTCTGGGATGAATAAAGTATCTATCTATCTATCTATCTATCTATCTATCTATCTATCTATCTATCTATCTATCTATCTATCTATCATATCAACATATGATTACAAATTTCTCATTTGTTTATTAAACAATGCTTTACTGTTCATTCATGTGATCCGTTGAACCTCCATGTTACTGTTTATTATTATTAGTGTTGATGATTGATGCAGTCAGAGACTTTTATTTTGCATGGTGGGAAAAGAACATAAGTGATCACAGGAATTTGTTTCATAACGGCCTACATAACTATAAATGTTGTTCATTAATAAGTTAAACTTTGTATTTGTTGTATTTGCCATGGTAGAGGAAGAAAAAAGCACATAAGGTCAAGTCAGGCCACATCATACCACTGATTATTTTCCTACAACACCATATCTATCCTTTTTTGTTTCTTATTCTCTAGTACAGTACACTTACAGTATAACTTCAGGATAATAAGGAATTATTGGCAATGTATTCATGATTGTTTACCGATACAACTATGTTTCTCGATGTGGAATGCAATGAAAAAAATAACACTCACCTTTAAAACCTTACAAACATGACCACATTCACATCTCAAACACTTGACACGTAGGCTGTGATTCGAAAAAGGAAATAAAAAAAAGGAAATCGTTCCCTTTAAGGCTGCCTCTGTAGCAGCAGGTTTGACCCAGTGAAGTTCGTGAGAGCATGAAGCCTGTAAAACACCAGCAACATGCGATGAAGCAACACCCTAAACACAGGAGCTCGACCACCCCAGCAGGAACTCATTCATTTTCCCGTTAAAAGTCACCTGTATAATCAAAAGACTACCATAGAGCCTGCAAATAAACAGACCTTTTTAGGTGTCATAAATACTATAAAGGGGGTGGTTTGCATTTTCATCCAATTGCACATTTAGGGTTTTTTTTAATAGCTGCTACCTGTGGTTGGGTCATAAGGCTGGTGAAAAACATGGCCATGCACGCAACGGTGGAAACGTGCAATTTAGCCTTAGCTCCATGTGCTGCTACTAACTTTTAACTTTGATTCTAGTGAGAATGCAGCAAAAGCAGAAGGGTTAAATTGTCAGACACAGAGGAATTGCAATTTTTTTGACTAGTCTTCAAAAAAAAAAAAAAAAAACAATCTGTTCATCCCAAAACAACACTATTAAAGTGTCACACAGACACATCCATCAGAGGAAGATATAACCTTAAGCTTGATGAAGTCTCCTTTTTCCCTTTGGGTGCAAATACATGATAAAATATGCTCCGCTGCTGTCCTACTGCCCTTTGGTAAATCGCTTAAATGTCAGGAACACACAGACACACAGACACACACACACACACACAAAACAGCTGCGTTCTGCACATCCAAATGTTCACTTTTCAGCTTTACTTATAATTTCTTTCCTCTGCTTAGATCCCTCAAGGAAAATCCACCTTATAATGTGTTGAAGTTAATGCATCTCGCTGGACATTGGCTGCTGGTGTTGAGATTAGATCGGAGATTTAAAACCGAATATCTATCAACATTTCTCGCCAAAACTTCACATTGAGAAAACAAAACTCTTCGATCCAAGGTAACTGTTACTTTAATATAACTAGCTAATGCACTTCAGTTAAAATAATCTAGCAGTCACGGTTGCGCCGATCACGTCTCCCATCAGCCACTGCAACGATCACCACATGGTCATGACCCTCACGTTTATCATGTGACTTCTTTGCGCCTGATTCACGTTTGTGTTAGTTAGAAATAGTATTTAAGTCAGGTCTTATACAGTAATTTCTGGCCTTCTTTTGCAGTTCCTGTTTTGTCTTTTAGCTTTTGCTTATCTACAGTAAACATAACCTGCACTTGCATTCACTTCCTCTACAACTTCCTGACTAATGTTATAAAGCGATCGGAGTAGTGTACAGTAGTGTATGTGCATTAACAAGTGCTTTTCATGGCCATCACTAGTTTATACAGAAAAAGAAATATTAAGTACGAGGAAATAATGTTAAGTAAATAACTTATTTCAGCAACAATATCAGGATTGAAGTACTGAAAGAGTTAGTATGGGAAAAAAATACATCAATATTTTCTATAATAATAGAGATGCCCTTATCCAGAGCTACTTACAGTTTATACAACTGAGCAATTGAGGGTTAAGGGCCTTGCTCAAGGGCCCACACCTCCAACACCTTAACCACTAAGTTACCACATTCCCTACACATAATAATGTATACAGGAACAGGAATAATCCACATAATCGAAATCTAACATTAAAGATATATTTCGTTTAAATGTGTTGTTATTTATCAAACAGAAATGTGTCTGAAAAAGCATCTAAGGACTCACCAAAGGAGTTTCCATGTTGAGGTTTCTTGGTAATGTGAGAATCTGTGCCTTTTCTCTTATTAGCAGAAGCAAGTCAGAGAATGGCGTCGGTGAAAACAGGGACTTTTTTGTTTGTTTGATAATGATCCAAACTGTAATCCTTGTCAAAGTGTTGTGGCATAAGTGGAATAAAGCATTTAAGGACATACTGTTATCGGTAAATAGTCGACTTCATGGCAATAAGAGAACCATTGGCCATATCACTCCACCTCTCCTTGATTATTTTCCCATAGCAGCACATTCCAAAGTGTTTTATTGCTTATTAAAAGCTATATTTTACTGAAGAAGAACTCCAGAAGGCATTCTACAAAATTATACATCACATAAACATTTGCTGGGTTCTGAAATACTTATCAGTGGTCATTTTGTGATACTATAGCTAGAGATTAAGTTTAAAAAATGCTGGATTGTTCCAGAACATATAGCAAAGAGTAAACACTCCATCTTTTAACACATGCACACATGCAGACGATCCATACCCAGGCCTTCATCCTTGCTTAATCCCTAGAGCTGTTATAAATTGGCCTATTTGTTATGTATGACTGTGTATTCTGACCTTCGTCTTGGCCTCCTCGTCAGATAAAAAGATGCTTCATGTTTACGGCCCAGACGTCCATCGATCGGCACGGCTTTGACATCGGCACCTGGGAAGCTGTCCTCTAAATCTCAGCATCTGCTGACCCGGTTCATCTTGATGAGCAGTCCTCTGGTCCTAACCTTTAGACCCCTGACTTTACCAGATGCGGCATTTTAAATACACAGTGTTTTCCTTTGATCTTAAATATACATCTACGTATATATATATATATATATATATATATATATATATATATATATATATATATATATATATATATATATATAGATATATATTTATTTATTTATCGGCTCAGTCACGTGCTGTGTTTTATAATGCTCACGCTGCAGGGCATCGTTTATTACAAGGCTTTTCAACCACAGACTTTTTAATCTAGGGGCAGTGCTGGAATTCTAGGTGTACTTCATGCATTAAAGGAAGGTTATTGTCCTCCTATGAAGAGGAATGCAGGACACACACATCTGTGTTAAAGTCATCAAAGCATCTGGAGAAAAGAAAAGCCTCTGACCCATGGGAATTGCAATTTGGAATTTTAAAGCCCACCAGCCGGCAACACATTCAGAACATCGGTAATGAATATAAATTACATTTAGCATTTTTTAATTCTGAATTTTTATATTCCTGTAAATCTTCTTTGCGACAATGTCTCTTGTTTAAAGCGCAAATAAAATTGAAATGAACTGAATTATAATGAGGTTGGCTGACTGTAGGGGAAAAAGTCCTGACATATTAATTATATGCATATTAAAATCATAAATATTGTTGGTACACAACGATCTTTTTCAGCAAAGAAGTCTAGATAGGATTAGTAAATAATGAGTTATGGTTAAACAATTCAGTTTCACACAATACATCACCGTAGATGAATATAAAATGGACGGACTTGGAACTGGCTTTATACCATTGGATCCTGACGACAAACGGATTAATGGTGTAGTTCCATTATGGCTTATGGAGCAAATCACTATTTATTCATGGGTTCATTTTTTTTTTTTTGACGAGGTATGATCAGGAACACAGTTCATTTCCATGATGCTTAATATACGCTGACAAATTGTTCAGTACTGGCGATTTTTCCAGTCATTTTTACGCAACTGTCTCGAACAAGCCAAACACTCACTCTGGTGTTAGCTGACAGTTTATAGAGCGCTACCTGGCTCGAGTCTTCGCAGCATGGCCAGCTTTTTACATTCCTTTCCTTTTGGTCTCCTCTTACCTTTTTCCTTCCAATCCCATTTATAGAAACATTCTCAGGTTCTCAGGTCTATGTCGTATTTTTTAGAAGGAAATCTTTTATTTGCAGCTTTTCAGAGGACTCCCAGAGTGCTGAGAATCTCAACAGGTTTAATGGGAGTTTAAGGGCCGGCTTGTGTAGACACCAGGCTTCCTCTTCCTCTGTTATTGTATAGGTGATTTACATTTCTCGGAGCTGTTGTTCTTGGCACCTGAGCACAGAGGTATTCATGGGGACTCATGAGAACCACTCAGACAGCATCTTTATCCCTGAGAGAGATAAAAGAGGACGTGTTTCTGTTTTCAGTGGAATACATGGAGATACTTTGCCTTAAAGTTGCGTCCTAAATGATAAACTGCATACTACTATGCTTTTACTATGCGGACTATGTACTCTAGAGTCTACTGTATGACTTTTAGCGTCTCAAATGAAACACTAATGTATTTTACTAAACCTGAAGTAGGGGTTGTTTCCCCGGTGATGGCGAATGATATCCAATGCACGTGAATTATAGCACCACAGTAGCTTTAGTACACTTTTTTATACAATGTTCCCTCAATGTAAACTCGTTTAAAAGCTATTGTAAGACCGGAGTGTCGTTGGCCATCTTGAATCTTTTCTTATCCAGTGATAGCGCCTGGAAACCCCGCCCTTTTTCTGCAACGTAAGCAAAGCTGAGATCGTCGAGTACATGACGTGTCCTACATTCCACACTGTTTTTCCTTCATGCATCATCCTGATTCATGAAGAGCACTTCTTCCGCCTTCACTGCAAACACACTACTACACAATTTTTACTACACAATAGTAGAATAGTGAATACGTATGAGGTTTAGGATGCACCTTATGTCAAATCAGATCAGATGCATTAATACAGGAAGTGACTTGCATCTGCTTTAATGATCTAGATTAAGACTGAAATGTGACTTGAGACACAAGACACACTGGCTAAAATATAACACTTTAAGATGAGATTTTTGTATACATTTTCTAGGAAAATAATCCACAGCGATGTGGTGTGATGCTGCCTGATGAAAGCATGTTGGAAAGCACATGGAAGCTGATTGTCTCTCTAAAATGGTATGGGTTTTTTTTGTCTTATACCACCAGTATATGCCAATGATTCAATTTTTTTCCAATCCATTATCCATTTATAGTTCCACTGAATGCTGTCAACAAAAAGGCAAAAAAGTTCCTATAAAGATTAAACACAAAGCGCAAACTCCTTTTTCATGAAGGCTTCCCTATGTTGGAAAACTTCAAGTTAGAACTTTACCCTTTTTGACACCTTCCTTACAGTAAATAAACCTCAATATTAATGTGAAGCATCTGCTGTTCTATATCTGTCCTGCGTATGTTGTTACTGAAGAACTGATAATGTAGCTGTTATAAAAAAATAAATAAATAAAAAACTCACCTCCTTCTGACCAATCAGAATCGATCGTTTGGGTATAATGAACAACAAAGCATGGGAAGTATTTTTGCCTTATTTCCAGCAAGAATCTATAAAAAAAATATTACCATAAAGCAATCTTGCAACACACACAAGAACATACTGAGCTGCCACTTTTTGGGAAAGAGATTTAGTCTGTAGGCAAGGTCATCATCATTTGTTTCTCATCTTGTGGGCGACGAAAGTAATGCCTCACTCATTACTGCTGGAGCAGTCTTGAAAGCTTTCCAATGTTTTTCCACTGGAGCTTAGTCACAGTGATACCTTCTACTTCTGTTGTAGCTGAGTTAGGAAAGTACCGTTTGTCCAGTCTGAGGGAAAAAATCTATAATATTAAGCTAAGTATTTCTCTAGAGACTTTCTAGATTCTCTTACCAGGGTTGTACTGCTGAAATACAGCAACAAAATACGTGCTGTAAACGATATGAATATTCTACAGAGACTTCGAAAGCATGACATCCAAATCAGCAGTTTCCACTGAGAAGTAAACATTACGCTGGTCCAGAAGAGAAGGTGTTAGATTGCATAAGCAAGGAGGCACAAGATCTGTAGGTGTTATGTTTAAAAAACATCACCGAACAGTTCATTAAACTTGAAAATTATGACATATCTGTGGGACTTTCAGAGGTGTGAGATCCAAATCAACAGTATGTGCTTCCATAGAGAAATAAACATTACGGTTGAACACTTGGTCTCTCGGCGATAGTCCGCAAAAGCAAGGAATTGAACCCGAGGCGTTTATAGATTTGCCACACACGTATATTCAAAAAACGCTGGCCAAACTTCGTTAAAGGTGTCATAAAAACAACGAAGCATGTCAACATCTTGACATTTGGATGTGGATTTAGGAACCACTTTGCAGAGTAATTATTGGTGATATTTGGAAAGTGGGCTCCAAGTCATAAAAATGAGACATTGAGAAAAAACATTACATAGATCTATGAGATACGTGGGGAGTTTTTTTGTGCATGTGTGTATGTGCATGTGTGTGTGTTTGTTTTCTAAACCCAGCCAGGCCTGGAGCCATTTCTGCAAGCCATTTGTAAAGGCAGCTGCCACTGTCAGTTCAACAGGCAGGTTTTTTTTTTTTTTTTGGAAGAAGCCAAACTAATCTCTCCACAGCACATCATTTCCATCTGGGTGTGCTAGGCTTTTTGTGCGGGGTACAAAATTCCGTTCACGCAACACAGCCCGTTAAATCAATTTAGCCCTCCTCTATAAAAGGGTGAGAAAAGAATCAATTACTCTTGTGATGGGTGATGTCTCACACAGACCTAACAGACAAGAAGACCCTGTTTCAGGAGGGTTATTTTTCAGAACAACAATACAAAATGGCAAAATGAATGGGCTCGAAAAATAGAGAAACGGGGCTGGAGATGTTTATCTGAATGAGTTCATGCACCTCGCTGCAAGGTGCTGCATGCTTTCCGTGTCGGACGATAAATTCCCTTTGTGAGCATAGCTGCTTTATGGGCTCTAGGGATCCCTGACCTCTACCCCTCATTCAAATGCCTCGTGCGTGCCCTGCAGAGGTGATATCCTGTTTTCTAGACAAAATTTCTAAGCTCATTTGCGCTCCATGATCTAGGGTCTAGTCATCCAGATGCCTATCATTCCAATCAAACCTGATCCTATAACCTGGAAACTCATTGCAGTAATTCAGCTACCCACTGAGGACCACCAGGAAGTCTGTTCTGCTGTGTACCGGCATGCTGCTTTTTTATATATATAAAAGGATAATTGCATGATATTTGGGCTTTAAGAATAATTGCATCATATCTGGGCTTCTCGCTTTCTTGTAAGCTATTAAATATTCCCTTTTATTAACAGTGACAGAATCTGGCATTGTTTTCATTAAATAACACAGTAAACAGAGCACATATTGAGGGGAAAGAGCTGCAACAGTACCTTGTGGATCCTTCTAAAAAGGCCGAATAACATTTTTATAGCTGAATAACATTTCCATTGTGAGCCAGCGTAGAGTCAAATTATTATTAGCATTTTTATTTATTTGATTATTTATTTTTTAACATGAAGCAGACTTCCTGTGTTGCTCACATTAGATGATGCAGCCTGTACGATTATTCTGTGAAAAGTTCCAGTCATAGTATGTCATGCCAAAATCACTGTGTGATACCTAAGGAATAAAAAACACTTGTATTCAATGTGCTGGTGTAAAAAAAAATAATCACGGCTAATGAAGTTTAACATGACCTGATGTGCAGAAACAGCTGCACTGCTCAAGTCAAGAAGCTTTTATTGTCATTTCAACCATATATAGCTGATGCAGTACACCATGAAATGAGACAATGTTTCTCCAGGACCCTGGTGCTACATAACACAACACAGAGCTAAGGACTAAGAGTAAGTTTGTCCTAAGCGCATGATAGTGCATCATGTGCAACCTAGACAAAAAGACAGACAAAACAAAACAATACAGGACAGACACACAAAATAGCACTGACCGGTATACATTCTATATATTATGATATAAAGAGTAAAACAACATAGAGCTAAGGACTAAGAGTAAGTTTGTCCTAGCCACATAAAGTGCATCCTAGTGCAAACAGACGATACAAAAACACAACACTACAGGACAGATAAACAAAATAGCCCTGACCAGTATACATTTTGTATATTACGTTACACCACTGTGCAAAAATAAGAGATCTGTAAACAAAGATGGTTCTTGTAAACCTATACACTTCTGTAATAGTAGCAGCCTGTCATTTTAGCAATGTTCAATTCAATTAATGAAATTAATAAGAAAGATGAAGCGAACTACTCAAACAAAAATTTGTTTTCAGAATTACAAGCGACCTCGCAATGCTACACCGGTGCTGTTAGCCAACACCTCAGCTAACGATAGCGATGTAGACAGCAACACAGCTAACGCCAGCCAAGCACCCGCGTCCGGTTCCTCCCCCACCCTGAGAGAGGGTGCTGACAGTGACAGAGACAGTGGTGTAGTGCAGGGTATACGCAGGTATATACGGCCTATACCCACTTCTCCAGGGACCACTACACCACTGGTTAAGGGTCTTGCTCAGATTAATTCCTGTTATTATTAACACAATATAACAGCTTCAAACAGCCCTTCCCTCATCCCTCCTCTTCCTCTCTCTTAAATTTAAGAAACTTCTCATGTTACTAATAAACCAGAAAATCCTCGTCCTTCCTGAAGGCTTTCCCATTTCTGGCACTGGAGACTCCTTTCTAAAAACCCTTACAAGTCCCTATTGTAACTGTGTAGGCTGTGATTATAAAAATTATTCATTTCTTTTATGTATTAGAAGCAACATAATATAAAAACCCTGCAATTTTCCTTGCCATCAGCAAATTATTCAACACCTTCTGACCCATCAGAATTAAGAAATCAATTTTGTTTTGTTCATCCGAATGCCACTAATGATTTCCCGCCCTTACATTATAGATCCAGAACAGCTTCTGTTACTTTATTCACTCCACGTTTCTTCTTTATATTCTCGTTAAAATAGAACAAATTCCAGATTTGAAACAGGAAATGATTCTAATTATCTCATCTAGAAATATTCAGGTCAGCACAGGAACCAAATTCAGCACGATGCTCTGTAAGTGCTGATCATCATCACTGATGCTGTGTGCCTTCCACTTCAATCGCTGTTGATTGGAGAGGTTGTCTCCGTGTGCAAGGGTTTTAAACATAAAAAATATATTTAAAGCGAAGGAGATACTGAAAAAAAAATATGTTTGTATGCTTGTGGTCTTTAGTTGGTGTTAAACTGCATCAATAGGAGCTGAAGACGTGTTAAAAGTATCTTTGAGACAAGTTCCCTTTTAAATATAATTTACAGTGTATGAGTAGAAAAAAGAGAGAAAGCTTTATGACTCTATCTAGAGCTTCCTGATTCATCCAGAAGCTCTAACCCTGGTTAGAGTCTCGTCACTTGGTGGTGCTCACTGCTGCTGTGGATAGATCTCAGTGGACAGACTATGACCCGCTGTCTCTGAACTGCCGTTGCATCAGTCAGCTTTCAGCAGGAAGGAATTCGTGCTAAGTCTATAATGAACTCAGAAACTACACTGACCTATTAGTTCCTCAGGAGCTCTTGGTTGCTGTTGTAGAAAGGACATTATCAACAGTTACATTATTTACTGTCCACTTTCACCCAAATGAGGATGAGGTTCTCTTCTGAGCCTGGTTTCTTCCTTATATCATCTCAGGGAGTTTTTCCTTGCCACCATTGCGTCACGCTTGCTCAATAGGGAGAAAAGTGATAAAAACAGTAATATAACTTTATAATATTTTTCTATGTTTCTATAGTTCAGAGACAATGTCCCCGTAAGACCCAAATATAGAAATAAATGAGCAGAAATTTTTTTTTGACCTCTCAGATATTGTTTTAGGAGGCCTCTGATGTAGAAATGAAAGATTTTTCAAATTTTTTACATTTTAGTAAGTTTTTAGGGAAATGTTGTAATATTGCAACGTTGGGCCTAGTTGGGAGCAGAATTTCTGTATTTGTACTCACTTTGTCTGAACAGATATACAGAACATTTAAGCATTCATTTGCAGGGTTGACTGTTTACTTAGCCCCATAACAGTATAAATCATGAGTAATAATCACACAATAATCATAGTTTTATGAATAAGCATTAATTAATAAAAATATTGGAAAAAATTGTATTGACAAAACTTTTTCTTCAGTCACTTTCAATGTGGGTTGAATGAAGTCTGTGTTTACTTGCAGTCATAGTCCCTAAGACAGTTCTTTTCATCTGAGAAGCACAGGCGAACATTGCACTTGCTACACAGTGTGTTTGTGTATCCATTATTGCAGTGTCTGCAGTGTCCTCTCTTCGTCTTTACTGGGAAATGTGCAATCATGTCTTTGTGTACATCCAGTGGGGGGTGGTCCGGTGACCTCTTGGCTGGGGGACTCACATCTGTTGAGGATGGTCTCTTCTGAGGAAGAGGAAGAGTGTTGTGTGTGTTCACCAGGATGAGAGAGGATACAAGTCGTGCCTGAAACTGTCTCCTGTTCAGTATCTCTTTCTTAGTCATCTTCAGAGCTTTACAGTCCTACTTGTAGAGGAGCCAGGCGTTAATCACAGGAAGGATGATGGTGTGCCAGAAGATGTAAATGTACCAGCGGTGGGATATCATGGGGAACTTGTACTTAGTCCAACAAATCCACACCTCCCATGTGTTTGTTGTAGGTACCAACAATGTAAGGCCTCTCAACATCAATGATGGTTTTGGTGGCTTTGTCCCAGCACTGAATCTTCTGCACAGGTTCTGGTCCAGCAAAGGATGACACAAGTATGACCGCTCTGTTGTCATACCATTTGACAGCGCAGATGTTGTGGTTCCCCTCCACTTGGACATCAAAGCTTCCTCTCCCCTTTTTCTTCAAGCTCTTCTCATCTTCAAGGTTGCAGTTGGGTAAGCGTACCTGCCTCGCTGTTCCCACACAATGGATTCCACGCTCAAGGAGCTTGACCACAAATGGGACACAGGTAAAATACTTGTCTGCGTAGATCTTGTAGTTTTGACCCTCTGGAAGTGTGGAGGCGAGCTTCATCACAACATCACCTGACAGTCCAAGTACAGATTTGGCTTGTCGTATTCCATCTACACTCCCTTGGTACACATCAAAGTCACAGAGCATGCCAGAGTTTCCAGTTCTCACCCACAGTTTGAACCCCCATGGGTGTGGCTTGAATCTCCCCTTGAAAGGAATCATCATTTCATCTACAGAGTTGTGCTCTTCAGGTACCACCTGCAGGCATCTCTCCCTGAATGAATTCAGCCATGGTCTGAGTTTCCAGAGTTTGTCCTTCTTTTCCCATCACTGACACAGTTAAGTTGTTCATAAAGTGTAACGAAGTCAACAGAGATTGGAATCTGTTGCGGGACATCACATCAGAAACAGGGGTGTATCGTGTGTCTGTCTCCCAATACATACGGACTTCAGACATTTGCATTAGGCCCATCTTCGGGAACATGCCAAGCATCTTCTCAATTTCCTTATTATTGGTGTTTACAGATGTTCCGTTTTTTTGCAAGCTGTACTCATTTATGTTTCTTGTCAGAGCCTCAATCATGTCTTCTGTCACAAACTTTTGGAAGTACTCCAGTGGGGTGAGGAGGGAGGTGGCATCATTGGTGATTTCTGAACCAGAAAAATCAGTATTGGGACTGATAAACTCCTTTTTCAGCCAGCAAAACGTGTCACGGGGCACAGTGTGTTTTTTTGGTTGGGGCTTGATGTCCACATCATCATTGGCTGGGCAGTCAATGGGTTGGTGGTTTTCTTTGTCCATTTCACCTGCATCTTCATTCTCTGAGTCACTTGCATCCGTGTCATCTGAGTCCATTTCAAAATCACTCTCTCCATTTTGGACTGCAGCAATCACATCCTGCACACTGAATAGATGACCTTTCTGCGCTGGTTGCATTCTGAAATGGAAAAAGTAAAAAAAATAAAATTAAATATGTGAATAATACATATGGGTCTTATATTGTAGTAGATAACCTGAAAGAATAGACAGGGTGGTAGACCATGTGTCGAGGGTAGAGATCTAAGTATTATCAATCAAAGTATTATCATTTCAATGCAAATGCTAATCAAAAATAAATACTGTCTGGCTGGCCTATTATGCTCTCTACTTATCATACTAAAAGGAACACATGTATCCCCCAGAGCACTTACAGGTTCACATTCAAGACCATTCACACCTGTCCCTGAACAATGCAACAGGCATCCCCCCCAAAAAATCTCCTAATGCTACAAACTGCTACTTGGGCAACACTCATAAAAAAAATCTCAGGATCATTTAGAAGTTAAAAAACAAACAAAAAACTACAAAGATACAGGCAGTTTCAGATACTGCTATAGATGATGGAGTTTCAAATACCACATACAGTTTATTCCTGTCTTTAATTAATGTCTAAGCTAAACTAAGTAAAAATTTAACAGAAAAGCACATTTAGAACTTAGTTACAATGAATCATCTAACACTTTAAATTTCTACTACATGTACTTATGTAAGGTGTAAGGAGCACAGGCTATACTGACTACCACTCTGGCCCAACGTTGTAGAATTACAACACAGACATAACAAGCTCTAAATCAAATTTGATGAATGTTTTCCAAAATAACTAAATATGTATGTGTTCTAGACATTGTAATAAACACAAACAATTTTTTAAGGAATTTTACTTACTTGAATCTTGACAAATCCAGTCATGCAAGAAAAAAGGAGATGAGCTCAACGCGAAGTTTGCGGGTCGAGTGAGTTCATGGCCAGATGACCGGACCTATAAACACTTTTTCTATCCAATAGCATTGTGAGGACAAACAGTAGAACCTATTAACTATGTAAATGTGGTCCTGAGAAAAAAAAAAACATTTGCAGGTCTTTTTTTAGAATTGATGTTGTAATTCTGCAACGGTGGGCTTTACAGGGTTAAAAGTGCTATACAAATAAATTGAACTGAGGTGGTGTTAGGAGTAAGGGAACCATTTAGAATATAACAACCCCCAAGAAGGAGAGTAAGGGGAAAGTGTATTGAAGTATTAGGGGTAACGATCAGTAAATGTGAGAGTGGACGAGGGAGTCCTAGGTCTGGCTTTCCTGGTGGATGTGTGAAGAGGTCTTGATCATCTTGGGGATGGATGAAAGAGCAGCATGAAAAATAGAAGAGAAGTTGTGCCGAAGGCCTTCACCCCTATTGAGAGAAGGATTTTCTACCTGGACATAGATGGCCTCCTTCACTCCGTCTAGCTTTGAGTAGTGAAACGTTTTGATCTTACTAGAAAGATGTCCAGTTGACATGTCTCAACTTCTAGATAACCGCACCTGGATGACTGAGAATCTTAAGAGACACTTATGACTCTTTAAAGGAAAACGTTCAAAAAACAAGACAAATATCAAAATTCAAGTCTGTTTAAAGTGTTTTCTGATAAATTCAAATTATTCAAGTGTCTCAAGTCTCAGTGGTGTTTATAACGTCACTGTGTAACCTCGGTAACCTCTGAGAAAACAGAGAGAAAGCCTTAGGACTTTTCTAATTATATCCGTTCCAACTAAAACATTCAAGAAACAAGACAAATATCAACATTCGATCTGTTTAAAGTGTTTTCTGATGAATTCAAAGTATTCAAATAACTAAGGACACTGTGTCCCTATTATTTTTGAAAGGAAAAGTCTTCAGCCGAAAAATATCTAACCACTTCCTAAATCATGGCGACTGTATTCACACAAGTCTCAGCGGTGTTTATAACCCAGCTTCACCGTGGCGTATGAGGCGGCAGCATCGGCATCAGAGTTGAAAATGAAACCAACACAGAAGGACGGGATATGAAGTGAAAGCAGATGAGTCTAGCAGATTTTTCGCTGTAGTCCCAATCCTCTTGTCTGGATGTTGCTCCAGCTGGGCCTGGTCCAGAGCTACTAAAGAGCAGAATGCTTGACCCTCATCAGGTCAGTACTGACTGACAAAACCAATGCATGAGCACAGACTAACGCTGGGTAAAGCTGGAAATAATCTGAGCTCCTTTTTTTTGTCTGATTCCAGTTGGCAATAACAGCTCATGCTTTCCCCTGGCCTTAGGACATGTGATTGATAAAAGCAGTGATTCATAATCTATAAGACAGGAATTGAAAGGACTGGACTGTAACCGAGCAAGCAGACTTTTCAGCAACATGATTCACGTGCGGTGCCAAAAAGCAAGGTGTTGAAAATATCACAAGACTTGTGTTAATTCCTGCATCAAAAAAAGCCTTTCTAATGGAAATTTTCGGCCTCTCACGTTATGTTTTGTTTTCCATCCGCATGTCTCCGTGTGCCAAAACTTGTTATTCGCCTTCCATTTCATGCTGTTTTTCTGTTATCTGCCAAAAGAAAATAAACGGGTCGTAGTATGAATTTGAGTGTCTTTTTGTGTATTCAAACAGAACTTGTGAAATCTTTCAACATGGGAAGATCACACGAAGGCACTACATACTCAGTGTTCAAGTGATTAAAGTCCTGAGAACAATGAGTCTCATTTATCGAGCCGGATTCATTTTTTATTATTGCAAATCATTTGCAGAGAAAAATCCAGGTATTTGTAAAATAAATAAATAAATAAATAAATAAATAAATCTTACAGAAGCTTTTACATTTGTATGTTTGGGGGTTACGGTTGATCTGTTGACTTCAAATAATACAAATAGTACTGAATTACTGCCATATTGCATGGTATTATGCTGAAACTTTTAATTATTTGATTCATTTTTTTTTTTAACGCACAAGTAATTAACCAAGACTTAAAAGGGATATATTATGTAAATTAAAATAAATTCAATCAGGACAAATAGCATGCAAATGAAATAAAGAGTTAGTGTGTGTTTATGGTAGACTTTAAGTAGACTTTTATTTTGCAATTTAAAAATAAATGAGGGCCATTGTTGGTGATAGCAAATATGGACACTAAGTATAAGCTAGCTAGAAAGTGCAGAACTAATATATACATTTTATTTAGCTAGTATACGAAACAAGAGTGGACAAGAGTGACATTGCAAGAGAAAGATGTCAGGATTACGAACATGGATGAAGTGGATGCAAAAGCGTTATTGAAAAATTGAAAAAACACACAACTCCATTGTACATAGCGTTTGAGCCCACATGTTGTTGTCACAGACTTTCTTAGCCAGCTAGCTAGCCAAATATTTAAGAATTGACTGAAAGGATTTTTTTTTGCTGTTTATTTAAACTTTCTAGACAACTCAAAGGTTTCTCATTTACGGACAAATCATCCATCTACCCCCACCTCCCAATTTCCGCCGTGGAAAACCGTGGAGCTCACAGAACCCTGGTGGATGTTGGACGTCGTGTAGTTCGTCTCACCCTTCACATGCGCACTGTCGCATTTGCTAACTTCTACAAGCGTCTGTGCGAGCTCAGAGTGTGTCTGACATGAACCTGGGATCACTTAACGGGCCACAGACCAATGTGCTCTATAAATCTTTACTGCTTTTTTGCTGGGGTGCTGGCAGAAAACTGTAGGCTACCATATGAGTGTGTGCCTGAGTGTCTATGCAAAAAAAAAAGAAAGAAGAAATATGCTTGTAGGATTCAGTGGGTGCTATACAATATCGTACGAGAGCTAGCGCCAACGTTCCACCCTTTAAAGCACAAATACCTGGGCATGTCAAAGGTCTCTCGATGTTGTTTCAAATATATGTTCCAGTTTAACCTCATGGTGAGGTGAACGCCTGTTCAAGCCTAGAGAACAGAGAGGAACATTTGAGGTTTGTTCTCAGTAACCTTTCTTTTTAGACAGAATATCAAGTTCTTGTCTCACCATATCATTTATGTGATTGTGTTGCTTTCTGTGGCAGCGTGTTTTACTTTTCTCTTTCTGTCTTGTGAGTGGCTCCTATTCTTATGGCGATGGAACGATGTGAAAATATTGCAGGAATCCTGCTGATTTAATGTCCATATCAACATCAAGCCACATGCAGTCCCACTTGAAATGACCGTGCTAACGTCGAACATATTTTCCCATCTTTTTAACAAGAGCTGATGGAGGTTTCTTGTTGGCTGAGATACCCGGCAGCTCGTTTTCATTTGCTGGAACAGATTATTCATGGATTTCAAATGCTAGTGGTTGAGAGAGAGAGAGAGAGAGAGAGCAATAAAAGTCACAATCATCAATAGAACTTAAGAGAGTGTCATTTGGGACACTCCTTCACAAAGTACGTCAACTTTTTAATATTGAAAAACGATTCAGTAGCTTGGATAATGAACGGATGGTATAGGCCTGCCAGAGCACAGGGATGCCAAACAAATATAAAACACATATAGGTTACAAAAGAGCTATGATTTGTTTTATTACGCAATAAAACAATGTGTCTACAAAAATACTGCTTCAGGAAGAAGACTTGCTCATTGCACTAATGCATCCTATTCTGCAGCTAACTAATAATATTTTTGCTAATTGGCTAGTTAGTGGTTCAAGACACAGCTACAGATTTCCTTTTATTACATAATCATTCGAATGTTAGAATCATTAAAAAAACATTTTTTTCCACACCACCCTTGTCACATTCTCATAGATTCAATCAAAAACATTTTTCCACACCAAAAGTGATGCAATGCATTATGGGAAAAACACACAGCTCCTAGATTACACCCAGTGAAAAACAACTGCTTTTCTATTACATTGGTTTTTGTGAGAATTCTCTGCATGGAACTAAAATAGATATATCAAAACATCATGTTGGAGTCTTAGCAATATTTTGGAAAATGGTTCTCTTCTGTGATGGGAATAAAGGCCAAATTTTTTTTTTACCTTGGCACAAAGTGTTGGAAAGCCAGCACTACTCATCACACTGAGAATAACATCCAGAAAGCGAAGCATGGTGGTGGTGGTGGTAGCATCATGCTCTGGGGAAGCTTTTCATCAGCAGGGATGAGGAAACTGATCAGGGTTGAGGGTGGAGATGTATATACAGTAGGGTATCCAGATACAGGGAAAATTCCAGAAGTAAACCTGCTCTGGTCTGGGAGACTTTCCACAATGATCCTGCTGAAGATATGCTAGAGTGGATCAAAACCTGAAATCTGAAGGACCTGCATGTGTAAGATTGTCTCAGTCTGATGCCAATATACAGACAATCAAGAAAAATGGGCAGAAAATGGGCAGTATCCAAATGTGCAATGCTGATAACACGCTGAGCCAATGTGATCTCAGCCAAATGTGTTTTTACTAACACAGTAAATATAGAGAGGATGAATGCCTTTTGTTTTTGCCTTTCATTTTAGACATATTGCCTCTAGCTGCTACTGAGCATGCTTCACATGGACAGCCTGGAGATACTGCTGTGGATTAGTGACCATGGTGGTGCATTTCAGCTGTTGCTGGGGTCAGTTTTGCTCTTGTGTCTCCATCATTGAACGTTTGAGGGAGGAAGGAATTTATATTTAAACTATAATGAATTCAGAGATAATGCTAATGCTCAAAATCTCCTAGTTAAACAATCACACTTGACTATACAGTATAGTGTGCAGTTACAGAAAGGACATTATTACAGTCACCAGATGAGAATGTCTTCCCTTTTAAATCTGGTTCCTCTCAAGGTTTTTTGTCTCAAGGAGTTTTTGTCTCAGACTTGCTCATCATTTTTATTCTGATATTTTATTCTGAAATTCCACTGAAGCTGCTTTGTGATAATGTCCATTATTAAAAGCTCCATACAAATAAAATTGTATTAAATCTCTCACATACACTATTTAAAAAGCACATAGAATGAAGAAGAAAGTAAAGAGCACAAGTAGGTAAAATTATAAGGACAGCTACAGCTGGTATAAATTCTAGTTTATGATGAATACATTCATGATATGATAATACGATCATATCTCCACATGTGACTCAAACATCACAGGAAAAAGGAACCTGCTAAAAACTTGCTCATGCACTGTTAATTCATCGCCGTCTGGAAGCGGGATTTTCACGGCCGACATCCTGAGAAACAAACAGCGTGAATACAGCGGCCAGGATTTAGGAAGTGGTTGGATATTTTTCTGCTTTTTAACAGACTGTAATTTCGAAAATAACAGGGACACAGTGTCCTTAGTCTCCTCAAGATCCTTGACGTCCCCAGTTTTAGTTATGTTTATGGACTAGAGATACATTTGAAAGGGATTTAAAATGCTGGAACATTGTTCTCCAGTATAGTTCAGTTCAAGGCTTTGATTTGTTTTCTTTTTTTCACTTCTTAGACATGGAAAGTCTTGCAAAATACTATTACTTATTATCATTGACTACCTTTAAGGTCTTTCACAAACTGCCCTGAAGGAAACATGTTGCTGTCTAACGTAATTCTTGACCTAAGGTGTTATTAATATTGATATATGAAATAGCCTTTATTTGTCACATATACTACAGTGAAATTCTTTCTTCCCATATCCCATCCTTGGCAGTGGCAACTTGGTGGTGCTGGGGCTTGAACCTCCGATCTTCTAGTCAAGGACCCAGAGCCTTAACCACTTGAGCCACCACCGCTTAGCTTCCTTTTTGTCTTTGTATATCTTTAAAATTCGAATATGTTTTAATGTTTACTATTGTTCTTTTACTGTATATGAAACCACTACTCCCTGAAAGAAGAGAGCTTGTATCTCAAAAGCACTTTCCTGGCTTAATAAAGCATAAATAAATAAAATTAATCATCTTGTCCACTATTTACCAGACCACCTGTCCACTGCTATGACTATTATATAAAATGTCTTAATAACAAGGTTGTTGCCAAATCTGATCACAAACATCCTCCTATCAGATTGCAACATCATTCCTGTGTGTTATATGTGGTCTGAGACTACACACACACACACACACACACACACAAACACACACACAATCTCTGACTCCAAAGTGGCAGTAATAGCCGTTCAAACAGCAAAAAGCTTTGTATCTGGCCTTTATTCCATCATCTTGCTCTAATAATATACTACTGGCAAGCTGTCAGAAAAAATAAGCCTGGTGATGAAGGCTTGTAACGCTAGTTTTAGTTTTATCGCTACTGCCATAATGGTGTTTTTGTTGTTGGTTATGACGCAGGGAAATCATTCAAATGACGTTATTGATTTGGAAAACAAGCACATGTGGTTTGAGAGGTATATTTACACTAATAACAGATACGAGTCACGTACAACACGGACTCTGCGATCAGAGATGAAAATCAGTATTCAGAAATTAATATTTTAATGCCAGAACGACCCTGTTAACTTCTGACTTCGTTTGCTCCCAAAAGATTCAATTGCATTCATTTCCTGAAATGTTTGTGTGGCTGAATATGATTTTTTTAAAAGGGTGAAATCACACAGAACGTTCAGCTGTCGGGTTTTCTAAGCCGTTTATACAGTAAATATTGGTGCAAATTTTTTCCCTCATAATGTTAGGTTTTTTTAATGTTCAGGTTCTCAGGTTTGATTCTTGAGAGTTCAGAAAATCCTTTTTATTTTCTCTTTTAACCAAAACTCTACTATTTTGTAGTGTTACTGCCTTCAAACTGAAACATGGTGGTGGTAGTGCCATATTGAGCATCACTCTTGGCCTTCGGTTGTTGCTATCTTGTCAAAGTATCCTGTGTTTTTTTCATAATGTTAGTTTTTCTAATGTTCAGATCCTCAGATTTGGTTCTAAGGGGAGTCTTAAGGGTTTCCTTCCAACTTCAGGTAGATTGCCTATGCTAAATTACCCCAGTATGTTCCTGGGATAGACTCTGGAGCCACCACAAACCTGACCAGGATCTACTTCCTGAAGATGAATGAAGGAGTTTTTGTCTAACTGAAAACATATTGAGAGGTCTTATATTGCAGAGGAAACATATTTAGATATTTTTTTGGCAGAAATGTTGCTGTTGTATTGTTATATCTGAATTTTAGATAACAGATAATTTGGCAAATGTTTTAACATTTTCATTTGCTGATAAATGGATCCTTGATTAAAAACAATCATTAGACTTTGAATCAGTTTCATTATACGTACATCAACAGACTTCAGTGGTCCTACTGGAAACATAAAACGTGAGAATTGGTGATTGTGTGGAGCTGCATTAGAGAGCCATTGGAAAAAAAAAAGGTTTGTGGGTCCTTTCTATTAATCAGTTGTGGCTTTAGGAGGGATTGTAGAAGATGGAAAGAATTCAGAGAACTTGGGTGTAAGCTCTGGGAATCCTGCTTGGCACTGAAAGGTCGATCCCTCTGCCTGAAGACGTGAGAGTAAAGAGTAGGAGTCACACAACTCAGGGAGGAGACATGAAGGTGACAGGGTGTGAAAACCCGTCATGGGAAATTGTAGTGGTGAAGAATGGCCAAGTAGGAAATATATTAGCTAAGATGGAAATGGAAAGGTTTCATGTGTGGTCCTCCTTTCTGCTCACAGTTATTGCATGGATTCATTTGAGACACCTGTAACTGGCATCAGGATGTGATTGATAACAGTGTGTATTAATAATGAAAACAAAATGACACAAGTTTCTGGAGTGTACAGTAAATCCCGAATAAACTCTACGCCAACAATTTGTCTTGATAATTGTCAGAATACCTCCGTTTCCTCTGAACAGCTTTTTGGATTTTCTTGATGATACACCAACACCTCCTACACTACCTGGGAGTTCCCTTAACATTTTTGTTCTTGTAGATAAATATGAGAAAATAGAGGTGCATAGTTACTTTTTTCTGAATGTACTGTAAAAGTACAGTACTCAGAAAATCTTTTTATTTTCTTCTCATTTTAATCAACTACTATATGATTCAGCCCTGTGATTTAGTAGTTTAAAATGGCAAGCTACAGTCCTTTGTGTAAGTCTTCACTTCTCCTTGAGCTTTTTTGTAGTGTTACAGCCTTGAACTGAAACATGGTGGTGGTAGTGTTGGTTTAAATCGTTCGGGCTCTTGGTTGTTGACAAGAGGATCAGGGTTCCAGCACCACCAAGCTCAACTGCTGGACAATTGAGCAAGGCCCTTAACCCTCCTTGCTCAAGAAGCGCTGTGTTATAGCTGCCCCTGCGCTCTGACCCCAACTTCCTCAGCTGGGACATTTTAAGGAAAGAATTCCACTGTGCTGTAATGTATATGTGGTGATAAAGGCTTCTTGGCATCAGTTCTTTTTCTAGTGCTATGTTAAGCAGGCCTCTTGGTCCATTTTTTTTTTTTGCACAATAGTCCACACCACAGACTGTATACTGGTCAGCGCTATTTGTCCTATCTGTTCTGTAGTGTATCATATTGTATGTCTTCACTCTCTGCACACTATTCACTTAATGTTTGAGGTTAAGCTCTGTGTTGTTTTATGTAGCTCTGTGTTTTTAAGTAGCACCATGATCCTAGATGAATGTTGTTTTATTTCACTATGTACTGCATCAGCTATATATGGCTGAAGTTACAATAAAAGCCTCTTGACTTGATTTGTTTCTAGGCAGAATGGTAGTTGTACCTCATTCTCTTCTTCATTCATGCTTCTTTTTTGTTTAACATTTTTGATTTTTGTTTTTGTTACCAAATCCTGATTAACAGTTTAACAGAGGTGAATAATATTGCAGCACATTCTGTGCTTTATTCTTGGCTATGCTAATTTGCCCCTAAGTGTGAATGACTGCATAGAAAAATTGTTGTGCATGGAATAAAACACATTAGGGGATATGCAGTGGGATATGCAGTTTTAATCTAGCCATGGGGGTAACAGTCCACAGACTTCTGTGCCGGTCCCAAACCCAGATAAATAGAGAGGGTTATGTCAGGAAGGGCATCCAGTGTAAAACATTGCCAAATTTAATCATGCGAATGGTCAGTACTCTGAATTTCATACTGGATCAGTCAAGGCCAGGGTTAACAGCGACCGCCATCGGCACCGTTGACCTACAGGGCGCAGGTGGAAATTGGGCTACTGTTGGTCTAAGAAGTAGAGGAGGGAGAAGACTGTGTAGACAGAGAGAGAAGAGGAAAGGTAAGAGTGTAGGACTGAGAATAGGAACTCTGAATGTTGGTACTATGACAGGGAAAGGTAGAGAGCTGGCTGATATGATGGAGAGAAGGAAGGTGGATATACTGTGTGTACAGGAGACCAGGTGGAAGGGTAGCAAGGCTTGTAGTATAGGAACAGGATAGTAAGAGAAATGGGGGAGGTGTGGTCCTGAAGGAGGAGTTTGTGAGGAAAGTTCTGGAGGCTAAGAGAGTGTCAGATCAGGGTGATGAGTCTGAAGTTGGAGATTGAAGGGGTGATGTTGAATGTTGTTAGGGTAGGTAGGTAGGTTGTGAGTTAGAGGAGAAAGAGAGATTCTGGAGTGAATTAGATGAGGTGACAGAGAGTATTCCCACGGGTGGGAGAGTGGTGATATGAGCAGTTTTTAATGGACATGTTGGTGAGGGGAACACAGGTGATGAGGAGATGATGGGCAAGTTTGGAGTTCACATTTATGTTCAGAAGAGGGAGGGGCATAGAGTGACTTTCAAGAGTGGAGGTAGGAGCACACAGGTAGACTACATCCTATGTAGAAGAGGCAATCTGAAAGAGATTAGTGACTGTAAAGTGGTAGTGGGAGAGAGTGTAGCCAGACAGCATAGGATGGTGGTGTGTAGGATGACTTTGATGGTCTGTAAGAAGAAGAGGTCACAGATAGAGAAGGAGAAGAAAACCAAGTGGTGGAAGCTGAAAAAGGAGGAATGTTGTAAGGAATTTAGACAGAAATCGAGGGATGGTCAGGTAGTGCTGCCAAATGACTGGGAAACTACAGCAGAAGTGATTAGGGAGACAGCAAGAAAGGTAAGGAGAAAGAAGATAAGGAGACTTGGTGGTGGAGTGAGGAAGTTCAGGATAGTATTCAGAGGAAGTGGTTAGCCAAGAAGAAGTGGGACATGAACAGGACTGAAGAGAATAGACAGGAATACATGGAGTTACAAGGAGTGAGACAGTTGGACAGGATTAGGAACAAGTACATCATAGGGACAGCTCATGTTGGACGTTTGGGGGACAAAGTTAGGGAGGCCAGAATAAGAAGGTTTGGACATCTTCAGAGGTGGGAGAGAGGCCAAACAGGAGGTATATGGATGTGATAAATGAGGATATGAAACTAATGGGTGCAAGTGTTGAGGATGCAGAAGATAGGGATAGGTGGAGAGAGATGATTTGCTGTGGAGACCCCTGAAGGGAAAAGCCGGAAGAAGAAAAAGAAGAAGAAGGGGATGTGCAGTTTTTGGGAAAAAATCAATTATGAAGTGTTTTATTATTCTTCATGTACCCCAGCAATCTTCTTGTGATTCCTGTGTTTTAATAACTAAAGAATGAGTCAAATTACTTTTTATCCATTTATAGTTACACTTAATGGTGTGGAACATCCGGTATTCCTTGGTATAGCAGATGCGTGCTGTGAAATGGGTTTGAATGTGTGTGTGTGTGTGTGTGTGTGTGTGTGTAGTACACTGTGATGTACTAGCATGGGGTGAATTCTCTTGCTTCACAAGAGTGTCCCTGAGATAAGCTCCATCATGACCTTAACCAGAATAAAGTAGTTACTGAAAATCAACTTGAATGAATGAATGAATGAACTCTATTAAATATCTAGGGAAAAAATGAACTTTGCTTAGTTGTTGTTTGTAGAAATAACAAACAGTTCTTTTCTCTACATCAATATTAATGAGCTGATTCTCTCTGTAGTGACAGTAAACACAGACTTGTGTATGCAGCATAATTAAAATTACATTAAAAAGCATTACAAACTCAGATTTTATTATAAAACTTTACAGAAATTAATATATATCCAGGTCAGGTTCTGTAAATTCTAACTATTTATAGTTATACACCTATAGAAAGCCAGCAAAAAAAAACCTCTCTGAAATTGGCTGTGTAAGTAAAAGTTTGCAGGAGAGAGAGATTGATCAACATGTCAGAGGTGTGTGTAGCTCTTTTGTTAGTAACGTGATATCATTGCACTTAAATCTTGCCTGCATTATTTCAACTTCAGCGCAACAGTCCTTATTCTCTTTTTGATTCACTGTGGCTCCAAATCATATTCAGAGCTACATCTGAGACACCAGAGCCTGTATGCTATTCACAAGGAAAATCCATCTCCACTCACCTCCATTTTCTTAATGGTGTTTTAGCGTAGTGTTGGCTGAGCGATTCCATACATTAGGACCACAGCTTGGAAAGGATTGCTCTGTAAAGGTCCATAGAAGACTAATGCTAAAGAGACTTACCTTCTTCTAATGCCTTCGTGTGTTCTCCCAGTGGCCCACCCTGCCTGCCTTTCCTCCGTACTATATCACAGTGGGATAAACCACACTCCTTAAAACCAGGCCTCCATAAACCAGTCATCCTAAGACCCCAAAACGTAACGGCACCGGCTGAACACATCTGAAATCACACTCACAGGAAGGCAGTGCTGGCATTTAGTATATCCTTCTGTAAATCAAAGATGCCATTAAGTATTTTCACATGTAACAGGCCTCCAGTTTGTGGTCCTAATCTTTAATTCTAGCCTCTAGTTAGAAGCAGCTCTTAAACGAGTATAAAAATGTTGCCATCGTACCAGACGTGGTGCGCACTAAAAATGCAGCAGATGTACATTCTATAAGGCTACACGTTTCCCTTGC
This sequence comes from Hemibagrus wyckioides, assembly GCF_019097595.1. NCBI lineage: Eukaryota > Metazoa > Chordata > Actinopteri > Siluriformes > Bagridae > Hemibagrus > Hemibagrus wyckioides. The sequence goes on from NC_080726.1 coordinate 6,013,728, forward strand.
ATTATAGCAAAAATGGTTTCGTGTGAATTTGGCAGTAAAGCAGTCAGGAATGTAGCTCTGATTTATTGTCTCTGGCGCTCCCAGAGCATGCTAAAGCATAAATGTTAATTGATAACAGTTGATCACAGCCAAAGAGCTTAAAATCTGTGGATAGCTGACAAATTCATTAGGAAAGATTAAAAAGAGATCAGAGCTAAAGTAACTCCTCCCCGAGGCCACATGGAACCAAACTGAGTTCCTGAGACTTCTGTAAATCTTGATAAGGTTTAAATAATGTTGGTCTTGCTTTTTTTATGGCTTTATGGTTCCACTGTAGACATTCAGCAGTTAAGGTTTCTTGCTAATAGTTTTGAATGCACCTTTAGGGTCCTTATGCACAAGTATAAACTCCTAGGCTCTGTGCTGACTGTGTTCTCCAAATTAATAAGTTTAAAAAAATGGTGTAAATATCCACCTTGTTCAAAAGAGTGAAAAATGATTTTCAAGTTAAAACAGTTAGAAACCATTAGGCTGACATTTCCTTCCGACTTTCAACTTCGGAATCACATCTAATTAAAATTTCTGTAGTTTCTCTACAGTATTCAGATGAGCATGTCCAATAAAAAAGATGCCCATGATTGACTAGAGCCACTGTGATTGACGGGTCACAGAGAGTAATCTGTACCATCCACTTAGACAACGTGGTCAGTTTTGCTCTCTTACACTCTTATCCATCTATAGTTAAGGCATTGATGGGATTTAGCCTGTACAGTTAGTCAAGGCTTTTCTGTTTTCAGGAGTCAACAGAAATTTTATAGAACAGAATTACAGATTTAGCTACTCCAAGAAGGACACATGCAATGCTGCTTTCAAATTTGGCCAAAATAAGAAATCTTAATGCAAGATTATGATCTGCTACATTCACTAGTAAGAAGTAACCACAACGAGAGATGGAAATTCAGGTTCCCCAAAGGCCATTTACAAAACCTAACATGTGTAGGTCTTGAACAATTAACATCACCAATAGCGTGTCCTTAACAGCTAACAAGGACACTGCAGGAGAAGAACGGCCTGAGGGAGAGAGCAGGTGCCAGTGCAACATGATATAAAGATGGAGTCCAAGATCTTTTCAGCAAGACGTTCACTCATACTCACAGAAACGTTCGCCAAGAAAATTCCACATAATAAAGAATAAGAAGCTTGTGGTAAGGCGTATGAATAAAAAACTGGGCAGACCTTATGCTTGAAATGTAAGAGTGGGAGTGTTGACTGGACACCCTGTAGGGAGACACTCTGTCACGTCTGTCAGCCAAAGCTGTTCAGTAGCAGACTAGATGAGAGGCAAAAAAAAACAAATACAGCTTGTATCATGTTTCACCAGGTTTTGTTGCTCTTTTAGTTTATTTCTATAGCACTTTTAACAATGGACATTGTCTCAAAGCAGACTTACAGAAGCATAGAAACATAGAATAATGGAAAAACTCCCTGAGATGATATGAGGAAGAAACCTTGAGAGGAACCAGGTTCAGAGGGGAACCACATCCTCATTTGGGTGACTTTTAGATTAACTGTAAATATGGGAAATCTATTTAGCTTGTACAAGAAAGATGGGAAAGTATTTGTAATAGGATGAGATAATAAAATATTATTTCATTATATAATCCTTGATAAATCTCCATCATCACCTTCTGGGGGTTTTCGTAAAGGTTCTAAGAATGTTCCAAGTAGAATCCTTAAGGAACACATTAGTTTAAATGTACAAATATCATGAATATAGTTGAATTGAGCCAATATTTCTCATTATGTAATTATAATAACCTTTAAATGGTGAAATTTTGAAATTTTCTTCCCATAATTTTCACATTTTCTACTATATATAGTTCTGAAAACCACTGATTTTCCTGGACTGAAGTATGTTTCTCTTTTGCATATATCTTAACCACAAGTAAAGTTCAAGCATTTTAAAATCTGATTGCTGCCAAAAGTGAAAAGAAAGAAAATTTCATTCCAACTGTGGTAAAACAGCATTATGGTCTTTTTGACTGTCGGCCAGTATCTGATTACAAATTGATCTGTTTATGTCCATAAAGCTACAGCATGTCACTTTCCAAAAGCTTTCAAAGTGTCTTGTTCATTGTGTAAGGAACCACACACACTTAGCACTGTCTTAGACATCTTTACAAAGATTGACTGTTTTTACCACTATATTTGTTAAACTGTCACCTTAAACACCATAGTATAGGGCAGAATGTAGCCTAGAAGAGGGTAAAAAGTTTAAAATATGTTTATGGTTTTATATACCTGAGGTGTCAAAGAAGACAATATGGCCATAGGTTTGTTCAAGGTTCAAGGTTCTTTATTGTGGACATCTGACAATGACACCCATATGTGGTTCTTCCCCAAACTGCTGCTGCAACTGTATAGAATCTCTTGGTATTTTGAGACTGGACTTCTGCAACTCTCTACTGGCAGGTCTACCTCTGAATGCAATTTATCCTTTGCAAATGATCCAAAATCAGTCAGCTGCATGACTTGTTTTCAACCTGCCTAAGTTCTTCCAGGATTCAAGATACTTGCCTACAAAGCCAAGAATGGACCTCTTTATAAAGCTGTTATTACTCCTCACACTGCACCATGCTCCCTCCAATCTACTAGCACCACTCGACTGGTCTCACCATCTTTCAGGGTGGGTATATCTCAAGACTATTTTTTGTTCTGCCACCCACTTGGTGGAATGAACTTCCCCTAGATATCTGAACAGCTGAGTCACTGGACGAAGGATGAAGACCTACCTCTTCCTGAAACCCTTAAACTAGCTCTTATTTTCTGTTTGTTATTATTTTCTCAGCAGTTTTTAGACTGATGGTGTCTGTGACCTACTGAACCAGTATTAATGTGTTCACTGATAGAGACTTCAAAGCACTTTCGCATATCGCTCTGGATAAGATCGTCTGCCAAATGCCAGAAAAGTAAATATAAATGTATAATATCTTTGTATGCTGTAGCATCACAGTTTCTACAAACCTCTCCAGCATGGCAATGCCCCTATGCACAAAGCATTGACCTCCATACAGACATGATTTGTGAAGGATGGAATGGAAAAACATGAGTGTACAGCACTGAGCCCTGACTCAACCCCACTGAACACCTTTCGGGATGAAACTGGAACACTGACTGCACCTCGGACCTCCTCACCCATAATCACTAATATTCCTTTTGCTGAACAAACACAAATCTTTACAGCCACACAGAACCATCTAGTGGAAAACCTTCCCAGAAAAGTGGAGCTTATTATAACAGGAGAATGGGGGCACATGGATGTCAGATCCACGGGTGTCCACTTTCTTTTGGTCGTATAGTTATTAGAAGAAAAAACTAATATTTTTGCCATTTTACCAAACATCCAACAGTTTCCAGATCTCCAAATATATCAAATATCAGGAAGATCAAATCAAATTATGCTTCACACCACTTGTCTTGTCTCTGACATCACTGACTCACTGACATCACTGTCTACACGCTAGTGTGACTAGGATTTAAGATTTTTTTAGTGTCCTCCCCTCTACAAAAGACATGTTCCCAGAAAATAGAGCATACCGAATCTTTACTTATTGGCTCTTCTCTCATTTCCCTGTAATGTGGAGAGACTGGAAGATGTCTGTATTCACTCCATCAATCTTGTTCTCTATCCGTCCCCAGAGGCCGGGCCAGTCCAAACGCCAAAGAACCACTGAGATGGAAACCTAAAGAGAATAACCAGGACTTGTGCTGATGAGGTTAGAACAACAAATTTGCTACTTAAGAATAACAGTATGATGAAAAAAAGCTTATTTCTGAGAGATTTTTTGAATTAAAGTGCCTAAAGTACTTTAAATATATTTTCTGGATTATTTATACTCTAGAATTTGATTTCAGCTCATGCCACAAGTTGATCTATAGATATATTAAGAGTTGGAGCAAGTCCACAGGTAGTAGTTAAATCATTTTCACAAGACACTATTTAAGACTTCGAGTCTGTCATTGTTTAAAAGTCAGTTCCGAAAACCTTCACGAGGACTTCCCGCGTTCTCATGAGAACAGCGACGGAAATGTTGTGTCTGCAGCCATCGATCAGTCTGTCTGAAGAGTAAACATGGAGAGTGGCAAGCATGGCAGGCCATGAGATGAGAGCCGAGGCCATAAACACCGTCTCGCTTCGAGATTGTGGTGTTGATTTTTGAGGTTCTGTGGAAAAAAAACCCAAAATTGGACATGGCTCCATCCTGCTGGTTCTTTACAGGAACCTGTGTCCTGAGTTTATGCAAGATTTCGAGGGTGGGTGTTCTTCATTTCTACAAGTCAAAGCCTCTGTTTTCAGTGGAAGAGTCTCGGTTTATGAAACATTAGAATAAACCAAAATACCTTCCATAAACATTTGACTCAGCCCATGTAGAATTTTTTGGCGTTGCATTCGCTGGAGTATGTCATCGAAAGCGAATTAGGATGAAATGGATGAGACAAGTAAGAGTTAAATACACATTGGGAATAGTGTTTGGCGGTTTGGTTGTATTTGATGGCATTGTAACCCGTTCTGTCAATACTACATTTAAAAATTAAAAAACTTGCCAAAAACGTTTAATCAATTACTTCATCATAAGTATTTGTTTAGGGTTTTCTGGTTTTCTGTTTGCTTTCATAATAAGGTGTGATTGATCGGCTGAGGCAACTAAGGAGTATAAATGATCAGGCGCAACCACTAAGAAGCCTAAACGGCACTGATTAATTCGGTTTCAATCCGAGCTTTGCTTTGCCAGCCATTTTGACTAAGCGATGGCATCTCTGAAGACATTTTCAGAGCTAATGATGACTAGCCAGCTGAAGTACATTTTTATTCTGTCAGTAAGACTGATTTACCAAAACAAGGCATTTATGTACTATGCGTATATCAGTGTAAAAAGCCTCCAAGAAACCAGATTTCTCCCTTTTTCAATTAAGCATAGCCAGCTTTTGGGTCTGGCTGCTTCTGAGCCAGACTCTTTTAAATGAAAATGAGGCGAGAATGAGGTAGTGCAACGGTTCCATCATGGCGGATGTGAGGAATGAAAACGGGAAAACAGAACAGAGAAATTAATCAAAATACTGCAAAGCGTGGAAGCTTGAGGATTGAGCAGCTGGGAACACTAATGAAAAGCAGCCCAGGGTGTCTGTTAAGTGACAGAGGCTGAGTGGTAGGGATGGAGCCGGAGTCACGGTGGCCTTCCTCTCCCCACCGCTGCGGCATACTCGTTCTCTGGCAGGGTAAACCAGAGAGGCAGGGCGGCCTGAAAATGAGAACCAGACCCCTTCATCTCCACCACTGGCTCTCTTTGCCCATGGCTGCTGTTTTTTTTTCTTTTTTTTTTTTTTTTCCTGCGTCTTACATTGAGGGAGCGTGCTGCAAAAATAGATCAGGCTCGCGTGCCAATGGGGTTTTGAAGACTCACTTTTTTCCACTCCCTCTAGTCACGCAAGTGGCCTGACAAGACCTTGAAGAGCAAGGCAGGAAAAAACAGAACATAGAAAAAAAGAAAGAAGGAAAAGCAGAATCCCTCTAGAGGATTATTTTAGAGCTGGGGGGGGGGATAGATGTCAGAAGACACCACATTTTTTAAATGCTCAGGATAAAGGGTTTTCTGCAGGTATAAAACGTTGCATTTTCATTACAGATATTCTCATCAAACACATAGGGAATCTTCAGAGTTTTTCCTGCTTGTGCCAATTTTCTACACACAATTCCACTTTTAATACACAAGACTCAGTCCTCTAAGCACACTCTTGGACACTTGTTGATTTCGAAATACCATCTGTTTTTGCCAGCCAAGCTCGGTCTGACTCATTATGAAAGCGTCTTTTTAAATACGAGACATTAGACTAGCAGCCTTTCTCTGTTAAAGCTATTAAACTCCAGTCGGTATTGTCATTATATTCACGATGCTATGCCAGTCTCGTTCAGAAAGGGGGCACGAAAGCTCTTTGGAACGACAAATGTTGTAGAAACGTTGTATTTTTAGGACTCTTCATTATAACTAGTCTAAAGAAGTTTTGTATATTTCTGAACCATGATAACAGAAGGAATCAGATCAATTATCTTTTATCAGAATGTAACACTGTAACAGATATTCTCTTGAGAGATTTGACTTCACAAGCCATTGATTGATTTTTCATTAAAGGCTTGAGGTACATACAGGTATAAACACTAACCCCAGGCTTAACTGAATTTCTATTGTTACATAAAACCTCAAAACTCCAGACAAAAAGTCTGACTTAATATTCAGGAGTCCAGGTGTAACACAATACCATCACCTAAATCTATCTAAGCTGGTGCAAATTAAATCGAAGGAGATTCTTTCTTTCTAGCTTTGTTTTAAAATCACCAGATAAAAAAAAAAACATTGTTATAAATGACAGCAACGTCATCATGGTGTGTGAATATCTGACTGTGACAGATCCTCAACCTCAGCTACATCACTCAAGTTCATACTGAAAAAACTATGAATGTTTTTACTGCTTATCATTTTGCCTGCATTATATTACTACTTTTCAAAACTGTACCAAACTAGTAGCCTAAATTAAGTCAGTGAGACTCTGAACAGGCAATTGCTAAGGATTCATTTTTACAATGACTATGAACAAGAGGCACTTCAATTCAATTCAATTCAATTTAGTTTATTTGTAAAGCGCTTTTAACAATGGACATTGTCTCAAAGCAGCTTTACAGAAGTATAGAAACATAGGGGACAAAAATTAAAGGTTAAAGTTAAGTTATTATTTTATTCCTGAGCAATGAGCAAGCCTGAGGCAATGGTGGCAAGGAAAAACTCCCTGAGATGATATGATACTTCAGCTGTGTTTACATAATTAATTTCCAATTGATCTCGTCATATAATTAGTGGTTAAGGTGCTGGATTACTGATCAGGAGGTTGTTCAGTTCGAATCCCAGGTCCACCAAGCAGCCACTGCTGGGCCCCTGAATAAGGCCCTTAACCCTCAATTGCTCAGTTGTAGAAAATGAGATAAATTGTAAGTTGCTCTGGATAAGAGCGTCTGCCAAATGCCAGAAATGTAAATGTCATATATCATGCTTGTGCCCCCTATTCCAATCTTTATTTGTATCTGAGTTTGAGTTTTCGAAATGTTAGGAGTAATCAGCAATTTCAGCAGAGGCTAGCTGAATTTTTCAGGTCAATTGCTTTAATATCACACCCCCAATATGCATTATGTGCTTGAGTCTCTGAGTGTTAGTTCTTCCAACAACAGATAATTTAATTTGTGCATGTTTAAGTATGTTTTAAATATCTGAGGCGGTGCAAAATCCAGAGTTTATCCTCGTCAAAGTTTATTAATGGTCCTAGAATAGGAAAGAAATTCTGCCAGATTTCAATAATAGCAATTCATTTATTACTTAAACCCTCTTAATTCCATATGTAAACTAATCAGTGAGTGCAGGTGAACCAGTATCTATAAGGTACAAAAAGAAATCCTCTTTATAATCATCTGAATCAACAAGTGTTCTCAGGACCAGCACAGTATAACCCGTTTAGACTCAAATCTCTTCAGCTTGGTCTCCTCAAACTGCAGCACTGACGCCAATGGATGACGTAATGTTAGTTTTGCTCTTGATTTAAATGTCTCGCCTTACCTGACCTTTTATCACCAAAGATCTGAAAGACGGCGACATGGCCTGGATACGTGTTGGATTTACATTTCACTCACATCTAAAATGCATATGGGATTTATTTATTTATTTATTTCTTTTTGGAACAGCACTTGAATCAGAGCTTCATGCCTGGGTCATGATTTGCATTTCAAAGTACACACTTCATCATTAACACCAAGTCCAACACTTTGAGTGAACCTGATTTTGCTCTGCAGCAATGCAACCTAGATCCAATGCAATACTTGATGTCATTTACGGCTAAAGCCAACTGAAACTGGTCTAGACGTAATGCAGGAGGTGAAATCCATTAGGACTGAAGTCAGAAAAATGCAAAAATGAGCAGCAATAAGCATTAGTCGCAAAAATTGTGAGCCTCATACTATTTTCCATTATACAATTAACATCCCCCTGATTTAATGCAGTCTCTGTGAAATAATTAAAGCATCTAAAGTGAACAGCTGAAATAACAGACCTGCTTTTTACAGGGAGCGGCGTGGGAAGTCAGACGCTTTTAGGTTAGAGACAGATAAAACTGCAAAGACATCCTCACAGAGAAAACGAATAAATTATACATTTGGTCACTCAAGCAAATGTCTTTTGCATCTAATGTAAGTATATTTCACCTTAGAGTTAAAGACTTTCTTTCAAATTTATTTAAAGCCAAATTTAAGTAAGTCCTACTTTCACACTCATCAGCAATGAATACATTTGGAGAGTTTATGTAAGACTTAAAAATGGCTGAGATCTGTTTTTTATCTGAAAGTTTCTGTCTTTCTTTCTTTCTTTCTTTCTGTCAAAGTTGTAGAAGGCATAAATTACAGTTTATATAAGTAATAAATGCAATTAATTTTTCAATGCAAGCACATATAAGCAAATAACATTTCAGCAAATAACATATGTTGCTGCCATATGAGCTTGATAGATAACTGAAGTTGTATTAAAGTTTTTTTTAGGAGTTTCGAATGCAGACTGTGTAGGTGATGCTAGATACAGTAACTGCAAATCCAGTAGGAAGGATGTCACTTATTAACTTACATAATAAATACTTAATGAATGTGCTGCAAGTAAGTGCTATAGATGTAAGTGAATACAAATCTGTTAGTTCAAATGAACAGGTACTGTTACTAATAGGAGCACATTATTTGTTATTTGAAAGTCTGTCAGAAAGACTCACAGTGCACCTGATTGTGGCGAGTGGGGTAAATCATGAAAATGATCAAATAAAGTCACATGAGTGGGACATGAAGCCGGCTGATGTATTAACAGTATTCTTAGTAGACACTTGATCAGGGTTAAAGAGGTTTTATAGAGGTTACTACATTTTGGAAAATAAAGATTGAACCTATTATTATTATTATTATTATTATTAATAATAATAATAACAATAATAATAATAATAATAATAATAATAATAATAATAATAACAATAACAATAACAATAACAATAATAATAATGATAATAATAATAATAATAATAATAATAATAATAATAAGCCATGCATGTCTTTAAATAAGAAAAAGTGTGACCAAAAATCAGAAATTAATGATTATTTCACTGGACAATATTCTATTCAAAGATAGATATGAAAGTTAAAAGAAAAAAACGTACAGCAGTTCAGAGACATTCAGCGAGCATATGTTTCACTAAATAAACTGCTGTTTTTAGCTACGAACTGTAAATGGACTGTATTGCTACTTCATCTATAGTGGAATTGCTGCATCTTGAGTCCATCTGGTGCTTACTCAAAATTCCTCTCACCGCTGATACTCCAGTTTATTCTCAGGCTTAGTTACTGATCCATCCTTCATGAGCTTCAAAGGTCATATATCTTGTGCCTTATGATATGATTATATAGATTATGATTAGATATAGTGAAATTGTGCCTTCTAGTTAAAATAAGGCCTTGCTTCAATTTAAACCTAAAATCAAATATAGAGAACAGAGAATATTAATGTCAGACGTATGCTTTCATCGTAGACCTTACAGACAATTCCTCATAAAGAATCAAAAACCAAACTGCCATGAAAAGAGAAACAATATGCGAGAAAAGCCTGGCAGTTCCGGTTCTAAATACATTTTAATCAGGCACTTTAACAAATACAGTACAAATGTACTCTTGTCCAGGAGACTGTAATGAAATGTTCAACGAGTCCTGATTAACGTTTACAAAAGAAGAAGAAAACAGCTATTTAACCTTTGGATTATGAATTACAAACGCTGAAGAAGTGACAAGCGTGATTTTAGAGAGCAACAATATTCAACAGGTACAACACAGTCAGCTTTAAGGTGACTTTACAGAGAACACAATTCAAATGAATCATGAATCTAAACATCTGCACATTTTTTATTTTTTTTTCCTCAGAGACATCATAGATATGGCACATCCTGAATTTCACAGTTAATTGGATTCAGATGTTGCTTGTTTACGCAACAGTACATGATTAGCTATCTATAAGACACCTAAATAAAAGCAGCAATGGCAGAAAGACAGAGCAACTAATTATAGTACAAAATCATACACTCTTACACACACACAGAAAAGAAAATCACTAGACTGGAATAGTCACCAAAACTATTAGTCAGGGGAAATCAAGTTTACTACAACGAGCAGCTAGCAATTATTAGGCACAGTGGGACTGGGAGATGATTAAAGAAATGGCAATTCTGTGGAAATGTTACAGCTTGATCATATTTAAATGCAATTAAAAAATAAATATATACATATAAAACCGGGCAAAATAATGGGGAGCACTACTTCATAGAAGAATGACAAAAGGTACAGAAATACAGACAAAATGAAACTGACAGAATACAGACCTACATGTGATATCACTTTATAAAAAGGAACACATTATTTTTTAATTAAGCTCAAATTAGACAGGTTTGTTCACTATGATGATGTTGTCCTTTGGATGCTCCCTGCTCAGGGTCGCCACAGCGGATCATCAGGTCCGAATATTATTATACGGCACTTTTTTTTTTTTTTAAATGTTGGATACCCTTCCTGATATAATTCTCCCACTTTATCCAGGCTTGGGACTGGCACTAAGAGTTAGACACTAAGAGTTAGTGGCTGGGTCAGCTCCCTGCCTGGGAATCGAACCTAGGCCACGGAGGTGAGAGCACAGACCACCAGGGACGACCACAGGATTATTTATTACATTTACATTTCTGGCATTTGGCAAACGCTCTTATGCAGAGTGACTTACATTTTTATTTCATTTCATACAACTGAGCAATTAAGGGTTAAGGGCCTTCCTTAGGGGGCAGCAGTGGCACAACCACATCCCCTATTATTATACCACATTATTCATTATGTATTAGTCTTTATTAAGTACTCTTTGCTACATAAGTAGAGACTTTCTATTAAAACGTGACTAACAATTATATTATTACTTGTGCTGATGCACAAAAGACACTTTATTAAACCTATATAATCTACTGAGCATGAGATAATCAATTTTTTCCCTAATTCCATTTTAGCCTGCTAGATTGTGACTTCACTAATCTCACTAATGATCATTATTGTAATAGTCAAAAATGAAAATCTACTTGAGTATATGGAGCACATAGTAAAGTATTTTATTAGAGAATATTATAGTGTTTATCAGTTCAATCTTGAACCTTAAGGTCTAACAGGAAAGAATAATACCTAATAACCTTTGCATCTGTTATTAATTCATGCTTAGTAGTTTGTATAACACATTTTTAAAGTGTTACTGCAATTTATCACAAAGAACAATATAATTATCAGTCATTTTCACATATATATTATATAGTATTTATTTATACGTAGTGAATAAGTATGTTACAAAAGTCTAATTTGAGTTTAATTAAATCCTTATGTGTTCTTTAACATAAAGTGGTACCTGAAATCTAGCTGCAGCTTATACACATGTGAATGAAAGGCACAGCCATGTGTTCTGAACACATCATTAACATTCTTTACAAGGCATCATTTAACTCTGTCATGGACATATGATTTTACTGCAAAAAAAGGCATTGATTGCAACAAAGGGCATTCACAAGAAGCGATGGAAATCCAAAATACAGTACATTCTTTTTTATACATATATTAGGCAAGATTCTTTGAATTACATGATGTTACCTTTCCAGCTGAGCAGCATTTACTATTTCAAATGCAACTGTAAAGCTTTAATTTACGGATAAAGCTTTGATTCTGGTAAACAGTATGGAAATATAAAAGCCTGGAAAATGTGTAAGGCAAGAAGAAAGAATGCTACAAAGTCTTTAGCCAATGCTATGGGTGATGCCTTTTTCATGTATATTACAGGCCAAAAACTCTGGAAGTAAGTAGTAAATTTTTGAAGTTATCCACATATGTAGTAAAAAATATACTGACTTTTTTACCAGCCAAAAATTTAAGGTATTGGCATGTAGTCAAAGACTGTCTTTCTCACTAATTAGGCTCCTTTGGGAAGTCCTGCCTGTCAAAAGTATAAAGTGACTTTCTGTATAAAGGGTTTTAATCTTGAATTGGAAAATCTTGAAAGTAAGTAAGCTTATTTATTTATTTATTTATTTTTTTTTTTTACCAAACCCACATTAAAAATCAGTTAGTCAAAACAACTGCAGCCATTTAGTCACATTTTTCCAGCATTATAAAATTATGCTAATAAAATTTAATTTTTATTCGAATGTTTCATTTTTTCCTCATTTTGGCCTGTAGTACAGTTTTGCAAAGCTGATGCAAAGTCTTGTAAGACTTGTAGTTGACTTGCAACTGATTTAAATACTGTACCATAATGTTGTTCAGATGCACATGCAATTAGTTTCTTCAGAAAGTTTTTTACTTTTACAAGGTTCCTCAGAACTTACTGCCAACCCAATGGAACTGCCTTCAGCAGCAAATGATTAATTGGAAAGGAAAATGCCAAAATGCCAAGAAGATTTCCAGTTCCAGTAATGCACATTATTACAGGTAAAAAGAAAGAAAGAAAGAAAGAAAGAAAGAAAGAAAGAAAGAAAGAAAGAAAGAAAGAAAGAAAGAAAGAAAGAAAGAAAGAAAGAAAGAAAGAAAGAAAGAATCAAGTGCTGCCACAAGCTGCCATAAGAAAAATTGGTGTATTGACTAAAATGTGAGATGGCTTTTCTCCTGCTAAATTTAATGTAGATTCAGAATCTTTATTTGGAAAAAGTCTATGGGAGTAATGCAGAAATAGATGGTGTCCCATCCATTTTATGAAAAGTAGGACAATAACTGCTGACGAATAAACAAACAAATCTGGAAAGCCCTCTTATGTCATAATTGTACTGAATACTGCTGTTCTTGTGAAAAAAAAAACTTCACACCATATTATGAGAATGCTTATGTTTAAAAATAAAGCTGCTCCTTATTTCGCATTCATTAGTTCTTAGCTGGGGTAGTAATGCATGCTTATAGTGTAGGAATAGAGCAGCATAAGTCACTAAATGCTTCATAGTCTTATGTCTGGTCAACTTGTAAAAATCTGCTCCTTTATAAATACTGAAAAAAGACTGAAAAGAAAGTTGGAAAAAAGTAAGATCATCATTTTAACACTGATAGAAAACTTGGGAATGCCAGCTGTAAACTAGAACAAAATCTTGTTACTTATTATTACACTCACATATATACAAATTCAAATATATAACAGTTTAATCAGAAAATGGTATTAATTAATGCCATTTTCTAGTCCAAAAAACACAAATATCAGTACAAAAATATATCATACAAAAAAAGTCTTACTTTTAAAAACATTAACATCAAACTTAGCTCCCGTGTAAAATGTGCAAATGCAGGAGATAGCACATGTCCGTTGCTATCTAGTTATGTTTCCTGGAGAGAGCATTTCCATAAGCCACTGTCTGTGTCCATCATGGTAATTAAACACTGCACCCTCAACTCTCTGGCCAGCCAGTGAGGCAACATGACATTTCACATGACATTATCACCATGTTGGACAACCGTCATGTACAGGGTCCTGAGTCAAGTAGGATGCTGTATGAACAGTAGAAAACTTGAAAAGATTAAATCCTAAGCTCAGTCTCCTCGCTGTGCTCTACAGAGTGTTCATTTGTATTAATAATGGAGGCAGATGGGCCGTGGGAAACGCCAAATGGTGAGATGGCCGGAGAACGGGCTGCAAGTGGGGATAGGGAGGGTGAAAAACTGGGTGACATGGCTACTGAAGAGACTGAGCCATCATGGCTGATCGGTGATCGTTTTAAAGTGGACACGTGGGGAAGAGTTCGTCCAACAGCAGGTTTTGGAAGGACAGTTTTAGCCCCAGGATGAGCTACTGATGTGATAAGAGGAGGGGGGTCAATTCGAGGCTTGGGGTCTGCTTTTGCTTTGGGCTGAAAGGGTCGGCGCGGGTTAACCGGGGCGTTCTCATCTTTTAACCGAGCAATTTCTGTAAATACATTAGCCAGTGGCTGGAACTGAGGGCACCAGTTAAGGAGGTAGTCCCAGTTGTAGCTGCCTCTCAGTTCCTCATCACTAGCCACTATTGCTGTGAGAGAACCATCCACGATAGGTTTCCCATCCTCAGGGAATGTGTAGTCTTTAGTCTGAGAGATGCTAAGCCCTCTTCCTACCCCAAGATATCCCCCACCATCATCACGATACACTGCAGTCTGGCCTGACAAGAGACTTCCACTCAAGCTTCCCATCTTTTTCCCTTTAAGCCACTGGTTAATGTCCATTCCAGGCTCACCAGAGATGTCCGAGAGCTGATCAGCATCTTGCTGGATCCCAGAATCAGGTCCACGAGCAGCTATATGCTCCTGCATAGATGATGAAATACTAGAAACTCGTGGATACTCGTTGATCATGCGGATCTCATCATCCTCTGCTGCTTCTGCCTCAGCTGAACCTCTTCCACTAGAGTGAGAAGGATCCAGAGACCCTCCTCGAGTGTACGGGCCTCCACCGGCAGTCTGGTCTTCTGCATATCCAGGTAGAGCTTGATGATAAAGCTTTTCACTTCCATGGACTTTGGGTTCATCAAGAGTATCTAGTACTGTACCAGGGGTCAACATTCTATCTTGATTCTCTTGGTACTTCTTTCTTCGATATCGCAGGAGGTAGAGCATCACAGCAATTATTATTAAGACCACTATAGCTGCCAAGGATGTAGCAATGACACTAGCTAATATAATGTTCATGCCTGTAGTTAAACCAAAGGAAGTATGAGTGACATCGATGACAACCTGTGCAGTGGCTACACGGGAACTCTCCAATGGGCTATGTGCTATCACATCCAGTGTCACTTGCCGGGTCTCCCTTTTAGATCGGCCAACATGGTGGCCATAAGCATCCATCTTGAGGGAAATCACGCCTGTAGAAATATTGACCTCAAAGTAGGGAGAAGTCTCAGCTAGACTGTATAGGACAATGCCATCTACACCCCCATCCTCATCTTTGGCAACCACTTGGCCGATGCTCTGTCCCTTCTTTGCTCCCTCAGGGACATGGAAGGCAACGTGTGAACTGGTAAAAACAGGGTCATACTCATCTTCTCCAGTCACATACACCTGAACTGTAGCAGTTGCAGAGTAGTTTCCTGCATCCATTGCTACAGCAACAAAGTGAAAGGTGTTCATCTTCTCAAAATCAAAACTGAAACGGGTTCGAATCTCACCAGAGCTCTGGTTAACCATAAACGACTCTCTTCCATTTCCTGATTTATCCATTATGTAATATTTCAGCTGTCCAAATGCCCCTGCATCATGATCAATAGCGTGCAGGATTGTGACGAGGGTGTTCTGAGGCTGATTCTCTCGAATACTGGCTGTCACTGTTTTAAGAGGAAAGAAAGGTCGATTGTCATTGATGTCCTTGATCTCAATAGTAACAGGAGCAAGAGCAAAGTGACCCTGTCTATCTGAGGCTTGCACAATAAGTATGTGAGATGACTCTTGCTCGTTGTCTAAAGACCTCCTCAAACGGAGAGCACCAGTCCACTGGTCTAATGAGAAGAGCTCACTTTCATCTCCAGAGATGATCGAGTAGTGCACGTCTCCATTAGGTGTGGAGTCTGGGTCTAAAGCAGATACTTGAAGTATATCTTTTCCAGTCTCAGCACCTTCACTTAGAACAACATTGTACTCTGCCCTGCTGAAGGCTGGTGGGTTGTCATTAGTATCCATTACTGTGATTACAACAGGGACACTTGAGCTTCGTTGGGGAATGCCACGGTCTGAAGCAACAATAGTGAGATTATATGTGCTCACGTCCTCAAAATCAAGCCTGTCAGCTAAGACTAGGGTTCCAACTATCTGAAATCCACGGCCCTCTAGGAACCGTATGCTACTTTCAACTTGAAAGGCATTGCCAGTGTTTCCACTGGCGATAGCAAAGTCAAATCCAGAGTTGTCCCTTGACAAGTCTCCATCCACAGCCTCCAGCATGAGGATGGTGGATCCAGGGGGCTCGTCCTCTGAAACAGCTGCTCTGTACTCAGTTTGCTGGAACACTGGGGCATTATCATTGACATCTGACATATGGACTTGCACAGTGGTAAGACCAGTCAGTGATGGATTACCACCATCAGAAGCTTCAATTACCACCAGAAAGGATGGACGCTCAGAATCAAACTCAGTGCTCTGCTTTATGAAGAGCGTGCCTGTATGAAAACAAAATGTATGTATTGAACTTACACCTGAATCAAATAAATATCAAGCTCACAAAAACAGACACAATTTTGGAGTTTATGATGAAAAAGAAGCACATACCATTACTTGGGTCAATGTAGAATAGGTCTTTTGTTGACACAACTCTATATGTGACCTTGCCATTCTCTCCTGAATCTTGGTCAGTAGCAGTCACAGTAATAACCGAACTTCCAGCTGGAGAATGCTCAGCAAGTGTCACCTACGAAAAAAAAACAATTTATTGTTGGCTTTTAAAAACTACATAGGGAAATCAAATACACACATCGCAGGGCAACCATCAGTAAGCTTGATTGGGGTTCCCTTAGGCAACATAATGATTTAACATGATGAGAAATTAACTGTATTTTGAAAACAGAACTACTGTATAGTATGTGTGATGGCATAATATTTGGTACATAAACAAATGTGCCTTTTCTGACTGATTCTGATTTATGTTTACAAAAAGGAAGACTGCACCTGGTAAAGGTCCTGTGTGAAGACTGGAGCATTATCATTCACATCCTCCACAAGTACTGTCAAGTTGGCCTCACTCTGGTGCAAAGAGTCAGATGTTCGGACAGTCACAGTGTACCACGTCCTCTCTTCATAGTCCAGCTGGCCAGTTAGGGAGACCCCTCCTCCATATCGATGTATTCCAAACTTCCCCTGGGAATTCACATCCAGGTGCAGTGTATAAGACAGGGCGGGACCAGTGTCCACATCATTCCCCGTCACTTGGGTGATCACTGTCCCAATCAGTGTGTCTGGAAGGAGCAAAATAAAGTTTAGATCCTGAAACTGATTTATAATGAGGTCACTTACAATAATACTGTGTGTACATGAGTAGGCTATTACAGCTTTTCTGCCTTAGGCTGTCATGTCCATGTATTTGCTTTTAATTTTCACAATCCCAGGAAAACATGATACTACATCCTTCTGACAGGATATGATCACCAAGATCTTTGGGGGAGAGGCGGTAATTGTAATTGAGTTGACCTTTCAGCTCTGTTAGTCTGGCTGTTTGCCCAATGCAGACCAGAGTGGCTAGATTTCACTGATAACATCAATGATACTGAGTTCACCCAACAGTCAACTCACTCTCAGGAACTCGCACTTCGCGAGGAACTGGGATAGTGGGCCGGTTGTCGTTCTGATCCACTATGATAACAGTGAGAGTGGCAGAGCCTGCTAATCGAGGGCTGCCCCTGTCAGTGGCTGTGATTACTAGCCTGAGAACACACACAAAAAAATAAATAAATTTATATTATTTGTTTAAAAGAAGAACATACTTTGCTACAATCAAACACAAGTGAGTGCCAAAGGAGTTAATACTTAGTCTGTGTCCAAATTTCTCTGTCCATGATGGCAGCTGTTGAGATGCTTCCTGTGAGAGGGTCGATCTTGAACAGTCCGCTCATGGACGATGACCTGATGGAGTAGGTCACCTGTCCATTCTGACCTTGGTCAAGGTCGTCTGCCAGAACCTGAGGAAATTACAAATTTGGAATGAAAATACACGAGGATTTACAACAGCTGCTCCAATGTAATGTGAGACTGGAAGCAATATTGAGTTTGGAACATTCTTTTTTGTTGGAAAAAAAAGAGGGAAACAACTGAGGCTGTTAAGAACAGCTGAGATGATATTTTAATCACTGGTAGTGAAAACACTGAAATAAAACCAATGGAAACTTTATAACAAATCTCTTCCATTAAAAGGCATAGGGATTGCTTCACAATTACACACTTTCACCACTATGAAAACACTGGAGGAAAGCGACTGTACCTGAATGATGGGGTAATCATAACCCTGGGCTTCCCTAACATAAGCAATGTAATTGTGGAGCTGAAAGCGTGGCAGGTTGTCATTGACATCCTGCAGGATGAGGTTAACTGCCATGAAGGAGCTGGAGGATGCAGTTTCAGCTTTGATCACTAAGCGAAGTCGAGGGGTCTCCTCAAAATCCAGCCCTCTGGAGCTCTCCACCCAGATCTCACCTAAATATACAGATGATGTATATCAGTGCTGTGTGTTGCTTGTGTTCCAAATGTTTGAACTGGCCAAGGTCTCCAGATTTTAATTCAGAATTCTCATTGCAAAAGTACCTGTTGTGGAGCTGATGCTGAAAGACTGTAACTTGTTGCCACTGAAAATGCTATAAGTAATGCCACTTCGGGAGCCATCAGGATAATGGGCTTGAATCTGTACCACAGCAGTACCTTAAGAAAGCCACAAGGCAGATATAATTACACCACTAGTACATTTTTAAATAAACACTGTCAGTATGTAACATATGGCATTTAAAACACAGAGTGCAAATTCAGTAAAGTCTCTTACATTAGGTGCAGAAACAGAGACCCATTAAATACCATACACTATATGGCCAGAAGTTTATGGACGCCTGACCAGCATACCCAAATGTGAACAGTCCACACCACATTTAGCTCCCCTTTGCTTATAATAATCTCCACTAGATTTTGGCTATAGGAGTTTGCCAATGTAGCCACAACTGCATTAGTGAAGTCAGGTACTGATCTCAGGTGAGAAAGCTTGGCATGCAGTCAGGATTCATCCCAGTGGTGTTGAGGTCCACTCCATTTTTTTTTTCATAGAGCTCACTTGATGGAACAGGATTGGTCCATTTAGGTTGAATGAAGGAAAGTTGTAAGGCTATAAACACTGCCCCATTTACATTAATGTATGATTGCACTTACTAGTCTAAAAAGAGACGGCAACAAGTGCTAATAGAGGCCCACTGGAGCAGGATTTACACCAAGAGTGAATTGGCGTGGACAGTGTTGCCACGTTTGATCTTTTTTATTCCGAACTGAGCTAGTTTAAAATCTAATCCACATTCACCAAGATCCTGCTCAATGGCAAGTATTTAGAATTAATTCTATTAAATGATAACAAAACAAAAGGCAAAGTGTAAGTGCAGACAATGTACAGAACCATTTCTATTGTAACACATACTGCAAAGATTGTGAGAGGGGAATGGGATCACATGGATAATGCTGATATGTCAGAAATGCATATGCATTAAGGTGACCTTGTTACCCAGACAAAGGCTGAGAAAAAGAAGAAAAATGTATCAGGCTAAAACATGGCAACCCTGGATAAGAATATAAGCTCTTCCCTGTGTGCCTCACACTCTGTGACACTGGCGATAAGAAATGCTGACACACCCGCTGTAGTGAACACATTTAAACCACTCGAGTCAAGCTGCATTAACATTTTAAGCTACGATAATATATGTATAAAGACAGTAACTGTATATTCTGATTCCTCATGTTGAAGAAAACACATTGCTCTGCAGCTACAAGCTGCTCAAGTGCACCACTGTTGAAGATTATAGTTTTAAATGAAGTTGCCAGCCTGAATGGATTTCTATTAAATTCATGCTTTACTAAGCCTGTAAGTAAACAAACAGTGCATAAGAAAGCACTAGAGGATGGACATAACTGTGTATTTAGATGCAAGTCATGTATCTCACAGAGCTTTTGATTAAAGTCAAAGTGTAAATTTTCAATGAGCTGTGTACCTACTGGGAAGCTGTTTAAGGGTAGTTTGGGACCCTGATATTTTGCATTAGATGATTAAATTGATTTTCTGTAGAATGTATTTAAACTTAATTAGAATTCTATCAAATTATAATACTTAAGTTCATACCTGCTAGGTGCCAAAACTCCACTCTCACAAGCTCTTGCCAATTTACACCATAATTGCAAATGGTATATCAATGTGAGGATATAACTAACTATATTGTACATATTCACTGCTGAGTAAAGAAACCTGACATTTTTTTTTTTTTTTTACCTTACGCACATTCTGCATGTATGACATCTGCATTCCTAAGTCCATGACAACGGATCCAAATAGATGCTAAGTACTGACTAAAATCTGGCACAATCATACAACTTACATCACACCATAGTGGGCAAAGTATACTCTAGACATTATCATACCTTTGGCTGCATTTTCTTGTAGGCTGACATCCCTGGAATTGCGGCTGAAGCGAATTCCATTGTAACTCTGTTCACGGATGTAGACCACGACCACTCCCAGTGAAGACTGTGGAGGGCTGCCTTGGTCCATGGCCTGGACTATAAGTGTCCTTTGGCTTTGAGTGAGGCCATGAAGTCTTTCAGTGGGCTGAATGTCCCCTGTCAGTGAGTTTATGGTGAAGCCTTTTACAGGGTTGGCAAAACGATAGAAGACAGAACCATTAGCCCCAAAATCCTTGTCCTCAGCTCTCATAGTTGCCAGAACGCGATGACTGCCGAAGCTGTTGCTGGACACATTAATGATGAGGGGATCTGTGATGAAGAAGGGTGCATTGTCGTTCACGTCGAGGATGTGAATAGTCACGTGAGCTGAGGAATTGCGAGGATTGCCAGCAGAGGAATCCACAGCAAACACCTGAAAGCTGTAGGAGGCAACCTTCTCCCTGTCGAGTGCTGCAGCTGTGACAATACGACCGTTGTGCTGGTCCACGATAAACATACCCCTGGACTCTTGACTCAGGAAGTAGACCACTTGGCCATTGGAGCCTTCATCCTTGTCGATGGCAGTCACCTCAAGAACGAACGTGCCTTCTTGGGCATCTTCATCAATATCCACCATGTAGCTGCTACTGGCGAAAACAGGACTGTTGTCATTGAGGTCCAGGATGCTGATGTCCAGAGTGGCAGTGCTGCTCAGGGAAGGAGTGCCTAGATCTCGAGCTTCCACAGTAAGGGTGTAACGGGTTTTCTTCTCTCTGTCCAAAGCTCTGGAGGTGGACAGTGTACCAGACTTCTTGTCCAAGTGAAAGTCACCTGAAGGGTCCCCATCTTAAGAAATAAATAAAAAGACAATTTGAAATCATAAGACTAATCTGAATTGGTTTAGATTAAATTAGATTAGATTAGATTTAACTTTACTGTCCTTGTGCAAATGACAAAAAAAATGTGTGTCATTATACAATCAATGTATAGTAATGAAGTACAGTGGTAAATGTTCACAAGAATCTGGGAGCAGAGGTGGACCTTTATCATTTCAGCTAAGACTGTGAGCCTTTTCTTTAAGATCAGAACACAAGAAAACTATTTGAGGGGAAAAAACTACTGCTTCTATTACTACTAATAATATAATAATTACTTGTTTAAAATGCGTGGGATTATTATTATTATTATTATTATTATTATTATTATTATTATTACAACAGCAACATTATTTATTTATATATATTTATTTATTTATTCACTTATTTATTGATGACCACCTGTTAATTAAATACAAGAAAAAAGTTCCATCTGATCAAAATATCTTTGTATTTAAAGACTATCAATGTATCTATCTATCTGCGAAAATCATCTACCTACCTACAAAATAATAAAATACTATACAGCAAAACATTTATGATGTTGATGACATCGGCTGCTTGACAGCGATTATTACAGCCAACTACACAAAAATGTTTATGACACAACATGTCTATGAATCTCATGATGCAGTCTCAAGGTAAACCTTTACCCCCGGTGTTCTTGGTATAGGATAACTTGAGCTAGATTTTAGAATAAGATACAATGTAAGTACAATAAAATTTACAGTATTCAACAAATTAAGATCATAAAGGCATTGTGTGTGAGATTGTTAGGAATATTGCTGTTAATAATTCACTAAAAGTGGATTACTGAAAACCTTCCTAGACCATTTGACAAAATTAGTGACAACCGCTGTCAACTCTGAGTTTATGATTCCACATACCACATAATCACTTTTATGATCCCACAGTGGAAGACGCATAAAACATCATAAACAAGAACAGCTTGTAAACATCACAACACAGAGTGCATGGCTCCAGCAGCTCTTACCTGTGATTTTATATTGTATGAGCCCACTGTCCCCTGAGTCCAGGTCAGTTGCTCTCAGAGTGAACAAAGTCACCGGCTCCTGGTTTTCTGGCACTTCGAGACTGTAATACACTCTGCCAAAAGCGGGCCTGTTGTCATTCTCATCCAGCACTGTGATACGCACTGTGGCCTTGGCAAAGTTCGACGGAAAACCGCCGTCTTTGGCATAAACTGTTTAAAACAAAGATTAACATGAAGAGGGTTTTTTTTTTGCTTCATCATTTGAAAGAATTTCCTGCTCGTTTCCTGCAGCAGCTGTGTTATGACATTAAATTGGCATAAGTGAACACATTTTCAGTCATGAATTAAGCAATTACATGGCCGCTTGGCAACTGGTGAAAGAAGAGCCAGATTTTCTGCTCAGTGTAATACCGTAAACAAGCAATTTTCTCTCAGTACCTGTCACAGTGTAGTCCTCTTTGGTTTCTCTGTCTAGGGATCTGGTGGTTGAGATAACACCTGTCACTGGATGGATGGTGAAAACATCATCTCTCAGCCCTCCGTATGTCACTATGCCATTGCTCCCTATAAAAATAATAATAACAATAATAATATAACAATAATAATAATAATATATGCGATAATTATTATTATGATAATTATTAATATAATGATAATAATAATATTTATATGTATAATTTTTTTTATTATGTTATGTTGATATATATATAAAAATATATCAAAGAATTTTTAAATAAAATACATTTTCAAAATAATGCTGCTATAAATACCAGAACAGAGGAAGTACTTTTAATTAAAATGGCAAATGTTAGGAAAAAAACATGTTTATGTAATCTATAAAATCTATGTTACAAACAGACTGATTCTTTTAGACTTTATCCATCATTGCTCTCAGGGCACACGCCACAATTGCCGTTCGTCACGCAACGAGTAAATGCGAGCACTGTGCTGGATCATTTTTTATTTGTTTTTTATTTGTTGTTTATATTGCTGTATTAGCAGTTGGCTTTACTGGCCTTCCCCTTGGTTTTTTAGATGCCAGGTTGCGTGCTAAAGGCAAACAATCTGGCAGAGCATCACCTGTTTTCTGCTCTAATCGCTCCTGGGGAGTGAGTTTATAATCCTTCTGTTTTATTCGCTCCTGAGTAAGGCCTGGAGAATGCAGCCCAAACTCAGCCAAATCCATTACCACCAATTAAAACCAGCCTCTGGTATTCACATATGTAGCTCATGCAAGCATGACAAAGATGTGAGAGGAAAATGACTCTAATAAACAAAAATGCTTGCCCCATGCTTGACAGGAACATAACGAACCTCCAACGCACAGAGAAAGTTAAATTGACAGCAGCTGAGCAGATAGTGT
Source organism: Hemibagrus wyckioides (assembly GCF_019097595.1). NCBI lineage: Eukaryota > Metazoa > Chordata > Actinopteri > Siluriformes > Bagridae > Hemibagrus > Hemibagrus wyckioides. The sequence goes on from NC_080726.1 coordinate 6,037,237, forward strand.
GGATTAAATCAAGTTTATTATAAATCTGTATGAAACAACTACACTGGACAGCAATACTTAGTGTAGTATATAGGTGTCACAGCTACATGACCTGGTATGTGTAGCTAGAATTTCTTTATTTGTTTAATTTAATATTTCTTTAAATATTTCAGATTAGTCATTAATATGATTTATAATAAAAAAAGTAATTTAGAAATAATAAATGATTTAAGCAATATATGTAATAAAACAATTAAAAATAAAATTATTTCGAAATAAAATAAAATTAAATTAAAGGGTTACACTTTTTTCAGTGAGCTACAGGGTTACATCTTACCTTGGTCCAAATCTGAAGCTGAGACAACCAACACAGTGGCTCCTGCTGGCTGGTTTTCTGTGATGAAGGCCTCATATATGCTCTCTTCAAAAACAGGCATTTCGTCATTCACATCAATCACCTGCACCGTCAGCTGCTGAGTACTGGACAGCCGGGGGACACCATGATCCTCAGCCACTATGGTCAGATTAAACTGGGCCTGCTCCTCACGGTTAATGGGCTTCAGGATAGAGAGAGACCCTGCGGGAGAGCAGAAGCATGCTGAGAGTTTCTCAATGCTTATGTAACTACCCTAATAAGATTTCTTTTGCAATCATTATTTGATAACATTGTTTTCTCCTAGTTTAACACGCAGCTTAATGCTAATCCCTATTTCCATGTTCCCGCATGTAGTTAGCTGCTTGCATGCGATGCTCCCTGCCACATTCATAAAGTTAAGAGCACCCATGGTGAGCCAACGCCTCTCTGTGGTTCACAAATGAGATGAAAACTCAAGGATGGCTAGACAAGAAGGAGAAAAAAAAAACATCTCCCCACACTGAGCCGTCCCTACCCTACCTGAATGCAAATTATTTTGCCTCTGTAACAGGCCGCAGTTTATGAGTTTTTTCCACAGTCAACATTTCAGTCCTAGGAGGGAGAGCGCAAACACGAGCTCGAGACACGCAAGAGCTCTGCCTGCCGTGCCCTGCTGAAATTAGGGCTACCCTCGCCTGGGATGCCAGCATAGCACGAACAGCCATTGATCTGATCTCTATTTCACGCTTTTGCACAACCCACCACACCCGTTTATCCGAGCAGCGGCGATCAGCGTCACTGGAGGCTGTTTTGATTCTGGTTCTTATTTCTAGTGATTCTCTCGCTAACAGTCAGCTAAGATTCCCCTGAGCCATTAATCTGGTTAGAATTACCAGTTCAAAAAAGATACAGCTTCTTTGACTCAGTCGTGATCTGTCTCAGAGTAAAGAGTCTGCCTTCATGATCATGCTGGGGTTAATGCTGGGAAAGGTTGGCTTTTAGGGGGGAAAAAAAAAATTCCTAGCTTCAAATGAATCCAAACACATTACACTGAGGTACAGGGAATACAGTTCGTGAGAAGGGACAGTGAGGATGCTACAATTTGGAAAAAATGCTTGAAAAAGACGGGGATTGTGGTGCAAACAGGGTCTGATCCCACATGGCATACAGGCTCCTGCACATGTTTGAACTGTTTCCATATTTGTGCAGTCTTCAGACTTGTTAGTTCAATGCCTGGTGGAGCTCACAACAAAGCCTGCCGGAGGAGAGAAACACGCCGCTCTGTCTGTCGGTCGGCCGGGTTCGTCTGGAAATAAACACGCAGTAAATAGCTACCAGCAGTGTGAGGCATGATGTCTACTGCTCTCTGCTCTGCATCATAACATTGTACCAGTGATATAGTACTCCAGTCCTGGACATGGACTCTTTCCATATGTACACATGGACTTTTGGTTGTGGTTGTGACTTTAACATGGACAGTAACATTTTTACTGAACTTTGCATGCTGTGATGTGTAAAATCCAGTGGCTTGCATCTTTAAACATTCACATTTTGCACTGTTACAACCTGGAACTGATGTATAAATGCATATATTTATATTTTGGTCTGGTTGTGATTTATTTATTATTTATTTATTATTTATTTCACTGCGGTGGGGGTGAAAGCTGAGCAATCATTTAGGCAAACTTTTATGATTTTTTTTTCTTTGTAAAGAAAAATCAGAACTTTGGATTTGACTCAGATGTAAAGTACGATGAGCTTAGTGGTTAAGGTGCAGGATTACTGATTGGAAGGTTGTGAGTTTAAATCCCAGGTCCACCAAGCTGCAACTGCTGGGCCCCTGAGCAAGGCCCTTAACCCTCAATTGCTCAGTTGTATAAAAATTAGATAAATTGTAAGTCGCTCCAGATAAGGCCGTAAAAATGATTAATGCCGTAAATGTAAAGATTCACTTGGAGTTAAAAGAATGCAGATTGACTACAACACTGCAATGCATATACTCAGATATTCTCTCTCTCTCTCTCTCTCTCACACACACACATACACACAGTAGTTTGGGTGAACATATGGGTAGACACATGCTCAGCAAGGACCCCTAGTGAAACTCTGACCATCATTGGTGAACATCACCTACATTAAACATACTGCTTTTAAAAAATTCACATTACATTAGCAAAGAATCAATAACATTCATTCATCAATAACTATTTTATCTTGATCAGGGTCATGGTGGATCTCCCTGGAACACTGGGATGCCAATCATATGCACACACACACACACACACACACACACCTCATTCCACATGGGTGCAATTTAACATTGCCATTCCCTGTTCTGTATTTGGGGGGGTTGGTGGAAACTGGAGAACCCAAAAGGAACTCACACAGACACAGGAAGAAACTTAACATCAAACAGACAGAAAGCAAAACTTAGGATTGAACTAGGGACCCTGGAGCTGAGGCGAATCCAAGAGGGAATCCAGCACTAGAAATCATGCAATTAAACTGTAATTTAAAAAGTATTGTGTAAAATATAGTGAGATGTTTTAGAATGTTTTACCTGTATTGGGGTTGATGCTGAACTTGCCCTCAGTGTTGCTGTCCTGTATGCGGTAGGAAACACGACCATTCTCGCCCTGATCCAGATCCTGAGCCATAATGTACAGCAGGACAAATCCCAATGGCTGGTCCTCCATGACGCTGACCATCGTCGGTGAGGTAAACAGAGGGGCGTTGTCATTAACGTCTGTAATAAAGATCCGAGCTGTGACTTTACCATGACGTTGCTGACTCACATCAGGGGCTGAATCAGTGGCTTGGACTACCAGGAGAAGAGATGAGATGTTCTCATGATCCAGAGACTGACCCAGGGTCAGAATTCCTGTGTTAGGGTCCAGAAGCAGAAGGTCTGGGTTGATGGGCCACTGCTGAATAACAGAATAGGTCAGTTCACTGTTTGGGCCACTCCCGTCCTTGTCAGCAGCCTGGAAAGTGTAGATAGAAGATCCAGGCTCCAGGTTCTCAGGCACAACAATGGTGACAGGATCTTCAGGAAACTGGGGTGAATGATCGTTACTGTCCTGCACGTCAATCTCCAGAGTGACAAAATGGCTCCTGGGAAGCGTGGTGGAGAAATCATCTACTTCAATTTGAAGCGTGTAGTGAGGTGCGCGCTCAAAGTCCAGCTCACAGGCCAGATACACATCCCCGGTTTGACGGTCTACTACAAAGGTTCCGTCCCGATCTGTACCACCCACTACCGTGTAGGTGACCTGACTCGATTCAGGGAGCAACTGAGCGTCCGGATTCCGCACAGAACCTATGACTGAGCCTGGCTTTGCTCCTTCTACTGGGTTCAACAAGATGGAAACCAGGTTGGAAGTGGAGGTTCCCTTATTAGAGCTGAGAACCTGCAGGGAGAAAAAAACCCCACCACAAATATAAGATTTCTAATTGTCTTTAGAACTGAATGTTTTGTTCCGTTTTATTTGAAAGAAGCCAAGTGAAAATCACTTTGTTTGTGCCATTAAAAAACTGCAAATAAAATCAAACCACTAACATCTTGTGGACTACATTTTTCTTCTTGTTTCACCATGAATAAAAAATAAAATAAAATAAAAAAAAAGACTTCTTGGCAGTTTACAGGCTCTAACAACAAGCCTTCTGGCGTTAATCATAGTTAATCAGATGGCTCGGCAACTGCCAGGAAAAATAATGCTGGAGTAAAGAAAGCATAATCAAAATAGGAAATTGTTAGAACATTTAAATTCACAATAAGTCATATTCTTTTAAAAATGGACGATTTTTACACACCCCTAATAAGCAATCAGAGAAACTTCAAAGAACAAGTGGTTTGCAGACTAATGGGAAAACCGCACGCTTTTCATTCTGCGTTCATTCTACATGTTTTAATAGTTATGATAATAAAACAGAAAACAAGACAGATATATATGTATATACAGAGCCACACAGGCTCTAGGAATGACGTATGTGAGACCAGACGGTCAGACAGATGGGCAGACACGAGCATGAGCAGACAAACAAGCAGACAGACGGAGAGAGGATGTGGTGCCTGTTTGAGTTAGGGTCTAAGACTCACCACAGTGAATAAATCAACATGGGACTGCTCAGAAATGTATTACTTATGGCATTCTATTAAGACAGATGAGAAGGATGGGGTAAGACGTTTGAGAAAGACAGCGAGCTATAGCCGGCAACACAGGTGTTCATACATGAACTATCGACTGCGGCCATGCCGAACTCCCCACAGACGCCTTCTTACACTGGCAGAATAAACGAGATTCACACGCAGCCAAAAGCTGTCCTTAAACTTAATATGACACTGGAGTAATTAACTCCACATTAAATAATGAATTCACCATCTAGAACATGAACATGAGATCACTTCCTCTCTCAATTTTGAAACCGACGACATCCTAGAGACCGGACTTAACGGGCTCAGGCAAAGTAGCCTGCTTTAATCTGGTCGCGTATCAATTATCAGTCTCAGTCTTTGCTTTGGAACACATATGGGGAAAATGAAAAGATTAAAAAATTGCACAGCGTCGGATTTTTCCCAACATTTCCAAGTGGAGATTTACTACTGCTGCTGTCCGCCGAGTCTGGTTCAGTTTAGCTCGTTCATAAATCATTATCTTCATTAACGGTCTCAGGGATATTTAGTCACGGAACTTTTTCATTGTTCAAAGAGCTACTGAACTCGTATGAATCGAGGGAGAAGAGCCCAGGCGCTGTTACAGCAACACATATGAGAAATATTCTCTAGGATTCTCCAAAGTTTCACACGCTATCATTCAAACTGTTGCACACAACTGCTGGCATGAAAAAAGGGACCTTCGGGAGTCAGCTACTGGTAAACACATCTTTCTCAGGACATAAACGCAGTCTTTTTCTCGCAATAGAATCCAGGAAAGTGGCAGGCAAATAAGAGCTGATTACTGCACCTCCAGATTATTACACATCAGCGCTGCTGAATTCTCCAATCATATTAATCAGCATGCTATAAACTATAAAAGCAGCTCTGACACTAGTACAGCTGGAAAAGTTTATATTAATGCACTTAATAATTAAGAATATAGGATAATCAATAGGATTATAATACAGCGCATTCAATATATCATTTGATACAAACTGCAACATAAACTGATAACGTTGATAAGGCAGAGTTTGTACTGTAAAGCAAATTTTGTGAATATTTCTGTTTTATTTGCACTTTTTTTGTAACATAAGCTTTATGTATTTCTTATTAACTCCAAAAAAGGACAAAAAAATAATGATGAGTAAACAACTGTTTATAGCTAATGCTACATAAGTAATAACAGGAAGTAGTTTTTTTGTTGTTGTTTTACAATATAAAAAAGTAAATAAATAAACAAAAAAATACATAAACAAACAAACAAATAAATAAAAAAATAAATAAATAATAATAATAATAATAATAAAATGGGAATAATAAGAACAAAAATTTCAGATTGTGTGGTTGTTCGGGCACTTAAATAACAAAATAATCATTACTATTATTATTATTAGTTGTTGGGCATAAGTAGGTAATACAGGAAACAGTAAAAATGTTAATAAATGTGCTCTAGTTTGTTTTTACTGAGAATTCTGGGTAAAACAGTCTTCCGTGGAACTTACCTGTATTCTCAGTGTAGCTGTTGCGCTGCGAGGAGGTGAGCCGCGGTCTGTGGCCATGACGCTGAAGGTATATTCAGGCCTGTCAGCATGGCTAAGAGGAGAAGATGAATGCAGCTCTCCGGTGATGGGATGCAGAGAAAAGCGTTCGGCCCTGAGACCTGCTCGGAATAATGTGAGTTACAGACAGAATATTCCAGAGAGCTGATATCTTGCATTAATTATTCCTGTCTTATTATTGTAAATTGGAGCACAGACACACATGGACTACTGATATATCTCTTTGAATAGTGTTCATGATGCTTCTTATGCCAGACTCAATGTGGACTCCATATGTGATTTCAAATCCAACATACCGAAGCCATGTTAAATATATTAAAAATAAGACGTCAGCACAGATAACAACAGATAAGAGAAAAGCTTGTTTAAATACACTATATGACCAAAAGTTTGTGGACACCGGACCATCACATCGATATATAGTTCTTCTCCAAATTCTTGCTGCACAGTTATAAGCACACAATTGTATAGTATGCTGTAGAATTACAAATTTTCTTCACTAGAACTAAGAAGTCCAAACTTTTTCTAGCACGCTGATGCCCCTATGCACAAAGCAAGCTCCAAGAAGACATGTTGCGCCAAGGTAGGAGTGGAAGAACTCCAGAGCACTGACTCTGACTCAACACCTTAGAGATGAACTGAAACATCGACTGCACCCCAGACCTCCTCACCCAACATCAGTGTCTGATCTCACTAATACTCCTGCAGCTGAATGAACACAAATCCACACAGCACACTTCCAAATCTAGTGGAAGACCTTCCTAGAAGAGAAGAGTGAAGCTTATTCTAACAGCAAATGTGATTAAATCTGGACTGGGATGTTCTATAAGCACATACTAGCTTGAAGGACAGAGGTCAACAAAGTTTTGGTCATACTGTTTAAAGTGTTAATGAGATCTCTTTGCAATAGCCAAGTTTCCATGCTGCTGTGTACAATAGGCTTAACACGGGCTCTGTATGTGAAGAGTGAGAAACCAAATTTTACCACAATCGGTATATTTTATGTGGCACAATATACTGGAAGTTAGATTTCGTTGCCCACATTAAAGGCAGAAAGACTCTTTCACCTGACAGTGAGTAGAAAACGGTCCCATTTTCTCCCTCATCTGGGTCTTTGGCAGTGATGGTGCCCAGTAAAACCCCTGATGGCTGTCCTTCCAAAACCTACACACACACATACATATACACACACCATCAGTAATATAGTAGCTTCATTCATTAACAGTCACATAGCCTGATAATGTTACTTATTTTACATTTACGGCATTTGGTAGGCACCCTTATCCAGAGCGACTTACAACTAATTTTATACAACTGAGCAATTAGGGAGTTAAGGGCCTCGCTCAGAGGTCCAGATTTGGCAGCTTAGTGGACCTGGGATTCAAAATTACATACTTCCAATCAGTAGTCCAACACCTTAACCACTAAGTTCAGAGTGAAACGTTCCAGTGCAGTTAAAGGAAATATAGGTACTCTTGGTATGCCGCTAAACTGATCATATTTGCAGACCGGAAATTATAGAAATTCAACCCTGTAAGTCAGGAAACCTCAGAGTGACTTGTAGCCTGAATAAAAAAAACACTGTTCTGTATAACTTGATGTTTCAGGATGATAAGTTCAATTATTGCTCACTAGCTAGCTATTTAGCTTAGCATGTAGCTGAAGGATAATTTCTCTTATTGAAATGTCATTCCTTCACGTCCAAACTTCAAATATAGGCCTCATTATGCAACTTAAGTTGACAAATTTGCCCAATTTATATATTCAGAATTATCCATTACACTCATTTTCTAAAGTGTAGAACTTCATGTGCTTATTCCCAAATAACCTTTCTACACATACTCATCACTGTATCATCATAGTCATCATAGTCATCACTGTATTTTTAACCCAGGTGACCCATACCGACTTCAACATCATATTTTTTTTACATTACATCCAGTCCTCCATGTACCTGCATGAGCAGATCCCTGCGTGTGAAGAAGGGAGCATTGTCATTTTCATCCAGCACCGTGATAAAGGCCGTCCCAGTGGCACTGCGAGGGGGAGTTCCGCTATCCTGTACCACCACCACCAACTGGTAGCTGGACTGGTGTTCTCGATCCAGCGCTAACCTCGTGCTGATCTCACCTGCAGATCAATAGATGAATGAATGAGAATTTTGAGTTTACACCGATGAACTTCATCTCCATAAAATCAGCATATATTTTAACACATACCTAAACATCACGCTTAAAAAAAAAACCCTCGTTTTTATAGTATCTTACACAAAGAATTATATGTTAGATGGTCTACATAAACAATGTTTTAAAATGTTTGTATTTGTCAATATTTCAGTAATAACACATTTATTTAATATTTTTGGAAGGAGTCTCCAGGGTCAGTGCAAGATTTAGCTGTCATTTTTTCCCCCTAAGGTTTTCTGAAATTTGTGCTTTGCTTTTTCTCTGTAACATAAAAAGCTGTGTTTTCTTTTTGTTCTTTTGGCTTAATTAACTTCAAGAGACAAAACACAACACAATATTAAGGGAACAGCTGTTTATAGCTGCGATTACATATCTGATAACAGGAACAAGCCTGTTTTGTGGACGTTACACACCATTAAACGTAACTGTAAGCAAATAAATACTACAACATTTCATTTTTCCCCTCATTTTTTCTATCAGGACACTTCAGGCACACTATCATTAATTATTACATCAAATTGTATAAAATTTGGAATCTAGCCTCAGGCACTGGCAATTTTGTCATGCAACTGGGAAAGCATTAACCTTCGTACCTCATACATATATAAGTCAGTACTATTTAGTAGCAAACAGATACATAGCCTATGAATGTGTGTTGTGGAGAATGTTTTGTTTTAAAAAATAAAAATGAGTCTTTTAATTATTTAACTATGTACTACAGTACTTAATGAAGTCAGACAATATTTATTGCAAATCTGCTGAAATTAGGGATATATTGAAGAACAAGCATGTATGCGGGTGAGATGGCAGCAGATAAAATGAAACCACTTGACATGTGACTACAGAGAGCAGAGGCTAGGGGAGAAGTATGAGTGACAGAAGGTTTTGATGCCACAGATGGCTCTCCCCAGCTGTTCCTGTGTTTCCCCCTCAGTACCAATGGTGACAGAATCCTAAACTAGGAGCTGTTGGAGATTCCTCTGCCTTCTGCTCGGAGCGAACGTGTGGAATCAAACAGGCCGAGCATCATTTATCACACTCCAATGATTTATCGTATTCTTCTATAATCACACTAAAAACCCAGAGTGCAACAGGCTCAGGGTCATTTATCACATTTCTAATTGTAATGTAATTACTGAAAAGTTTGGAGTTCAGAATGAAACTGGAAAAGGACTGTATAGGCTTTGCAATTAAAAGTTAAAAGAAGAAATATAATTTAAAACCTGAAGCAAACTCATATTGTGCATAGAGCGTATTGATATGAGCTGGCAGAATGTTCAGGTTACAAATATATTCTACTTCTGATGCATTAACACCATACATTTTAGCCTGAGTACATCGTTTTTTGGGTACTTGTCAACAGTGACATAAAAATAAGTAAACTATTCTAAGCAATTAGGATCACCAAGCGAAACCTTATTTCGCTGTGTGCTGCTAGCAGTAGGCTCCTCATGCTGAGTTTTATGTTTAAGGTGTTATAGTAATTAAAAGAGAGAATAAATTGAAAGCAAAATTACTGAGAGTAGCCATTAAAAATGAGTGGCAATATTTCAGCTGAAATTAATTTCCATTGCACGTAGACAAAATGTAAAGCTAACTGAAGTGCTCTCGATCGTGTGCTAACAGGTTCTTTGCAAGCTCACTTCACTGTTCTACTTTCACAAATCTGAATATCTAAGTTGGTGCTCAAATCCACAGCACATTGCACTGATTTTTTTTTTTTTTTTTTTACTTTTTACATAGTTCGCAGTCTGCTTTGCTTTGACTGCCATCATTAATTTTAAAATACATTTTTCCATTAGGATTCCATCTCATTGATCTCAATATCAAAAGCTGGTACTGGAGCAAGAGAAAATTTGCATGTTACAAGACTGATCCCAGATACCAGCATTAGTAACAATTGTTCAAGAAAAGAATTTAACTTATTGTATGTAGTAACACTAAAAACACAATCATAGGAAGGCACAGTATATGACGGTTACCTGTGTGTGAGTTGATCTGAAAATGGCGATCTGGGTGCAGGAGTCGGTAGATAAGACGGCTATTGAGCCCGGCGTCTCGATCTGTAGCAGGCACCCGGCCGAAGCCTGACCCAGCTGGCAGGTTCTCTCTAACAGCCAGGAAAGCTCTCTCCTGGGTAAAGCGTGGTGAGTTGTCATTTTCATCTGTCACTGAAATACGCACTGTGGCACTACCTGTCTTTTTCAGCTGCCCATTACCAGATGTGGCAAGGACCGTGAGAAGGTAAACCTCTTTAACCTCACGGTCCAGGGCGCTCTTTACAAACAGCCAGCCACTGTCCGAGACAATGCCAAAGCCTGCTGCGTCTCCATCTGGTTGTAGGTGATAAGCCAGAGGGACTGTAGTGCCCGACCCGGAAGCAATCCCACCATCTCTATTAAGAGCACGCACCTGGAGGAAACGTGTGTTGAGCGCCGTGCCCTCCTTCAGCTCCACTCGGTAGCTGAGGGTGTCAAAAACTGGCCCTTGGCTGTTCTCAGCCTGCACATGTACCACCAGGGTGAATGTGGCACTGAGCTGGGGTGCCCCCATGTCCTTGGCAAGAACCTGCAAATCATAGCGTGCCACTGTCTCATACGACAAACTTCCAATCAGACGAATTTCTCCACTGCTACGGTCCACATTGAAGGTTCTCTGAGCACCACTGGAGAGAAGGTCGAAGGTCAAAGCCCCATTAGCACCAGAGTCAAGGTCCTCAGTCTGAATCTTGTACACCACCGTACCCATTCTTGTATCATCGAGAAGCATCAGAGATTCAGATGATGATGGGATGAAGGTGGGAGCGTTGTCGTTGACATCTGCCACCGTGATATGAACACGGGTTTGACCAAAAGCTGGTGGATTCCCGCTTTGTGCCTGAACCTCAAGCTCCACAATGGGCTGGAGCTCATGGTCCAGAGGCAGACTCGTTCTCAAAACTCCTGTCTCAGGATCCACTGTGAAATATCCAGTAGGGTCACCAGAGCAGATGGTGTAGGAAACGTCCTTTGAGACCCCTAAAAAGAGAGAGAGAGAACGAAGGGGGATGACTCAGAAAGAAAATGAGAATACAAGAGCCAGAGTCAGATCAGTCTACAAATGTGTTCAGCACATAAACTCTAAAACCTAGTTATTTTTTCATCACGTGAAACCATGATGGAGTACTCTGAACGTCCAAGGAAAATTGTTAAAAAACGTAAGTGGTAAGATGGAATTTATGATTAATGTCGATTCTAAATGAGGTGTGTACAATGGCCCAAAGCCTATTTGTACAAGTGGTGTCGAGAGAAGAGAAAAAAACTAACACCTCCTTTCATCACGTTCGGTCACGAAGTCCAAAGGGAATGATGAAACTGGGTATGGACTCGAGTTATATCATGTGTGAGCACTACTATTGCTTTGCCTACCCATGTAGCCTCATAGTAAACACAGTTTCTTCAGCTTACTCACCGTTCTTGGTGCTGGCACGCACAGTGCCCACTTGGGTCCCACGCAGGGCATCTTCGGATACAGTGAAGTAGTACTGAGCCTGCTCAAACACAGGAGGTGCCACCAGACCAGCCACGATGCTGATGTTGACCTTGGCATTTACTGGAGCTGTGAGGCCACCCCCGTCTTGGGCCGAGACCACCATGGCGATGACTGTATTTGCCTTCCCATGCAGAGAGCGTGATAGTGATATCACTCCTAAAAAATGAAACAGCTCAATTAACACAAGTTCTAATAACCTATCAGTCTTCAAACAAAGCAGTCTTCAAAAAAAAATTAATTTTTGCTTTCTTAGATTTTTTACATGTTATGTAAGATTAAAGCTAAATGGTGCGCAGCTCACCGGTGTCTTTATTCAGCGTGAAGAAGGGCGAGCTTCCCCCAGGTGCTGTACGGTACATCACCCTGCCATTCTCTCCTGCGTCAGGGTCATGGGCTGTCACCCGGATGACCGAGGTGCCAGGACTACTCTGAGTACTTAAACTCACAGCATAGTGCACAGGGTAAAAGGTTGGCCAGTTGTCGTTAACATCCACCAGGTCAACGTGCACATAAGCAAAAGAGCTCAGGCCACCCTGAGAGAAGAAAATCAAGCACGATCTTTAATTTTTGAGCTCATGAACCCTAACTCTAACCTCTAACCCTTGGCAAAATCAATACTACAAGACATTTTAGATGTGATTCAAAAAGCTTTGGGTTGATGTTCCAGCAGAGTTTGATGTTCCCTGAAGGCAAAGATGTTTTAAAGGTAAAGATAAATTGATAATTTCTCCAGAGAGTACACCAATCTGTCAGGATAACATGACTACTGTTGTGTGAATAGTGAGTACCGCAGAGCCTTCTTCTTTTAGGCAAGGAAGAAAGCAAGGCAAGTCTCCAACTTATTAAATATTACAGCTCTTTAAGGCTCCGCTCACTGAGATTGCTTTAACATGTCTGCTGCAATTTCCTTTCACCGCTGCTCAATGATTTTAAGTGTTATTTAGGCTGCCATGGCACAAGATGCTGTGCAACTCTTAAAGCATTACCATGAGACCCATTCCAAGTTTCCTCTTGTGCTTTTTTTCCCCTGCCTTCTTGAAAAAATTCTGAAGGCATTCTTCAAAGGCTTATCTAGCCAAAAGAAGCTCTGGTGCACAGCTTCTGCATGGATTAGCATCAGGTTATGCCAATGTATTTTTACGCAAAACTCTCATAATTTAATCATTATCACTTCCCAAGCAATTATCTAGCTCCTTCCTCATAACCTGACAGACACCAATCCAATAGATTGAAAGCTAACACGTCATCTAATAGATCCATTCTCAGCTCCATGACCAGGATTGGTGTGCTCACCTCTGATTGGGGCAGAAGGGAATGTCTCATTTTTCTGTAAACCAAATCATTATTGCACTCATGAAAGAAACCATGTCAGACACCCTGATTAGCACAGATCCAGCTAGCTAGCATTAAGTATTATCACCACTTAAAAATATGACTAAAATGACCTCTCATGAACCCTACTTGACTGTTAGCTTGCCATCAAGTTAACTCATGTTAGCTAGTTTGTTAACAAAATGCTTGAAATGTGCACAAAGGATTGCTAGTACATTCTTCCCACTTCCCACTTTTCAAAACTTAATAAGTAAAAATGTTATTTTAACATTCTATCAAGCTAGCTAAGCAGTGAGACTTTTAAATATTTATGATTGTGCTTACTCAGAAATCCTGTCACTTTAGCTCATGTTAGCCAGCTGGCTAGTGTAAGAACGGAAGATTATGATAATTTGGGAACATGAATTTCCTCATTTTGTTGCTTCTAAATAGCAGAAAACAGGGAGTTTTGTACACTGTACTATGTGTAGCAGTCTAGGGAAGACCGCAGATGAAAGAATCAGATGTCACTGTTGCTAGCAAGCAGTCAATGTTTAGTCTTTCCTAAGCTAACTCTCTGAAAAGTTCATGTATTACAAGAAATTACACAACACACTGTTTTTTTTTTTCTTTTTTAAAAAGAGTCCTTCTACCTAAATATGTCTACAAACTTGATGGCTAAGTGTGAAGTTTTGGCTAGCTGTATGACATAATGAAGTTAACGTATAGGTGATCAATTCAACTTGTAATCCAATGCTGTCAAAAACTTACCCCGTCCACGGCTGTGACAGCAAAGTCGTAGCTGGCAGGGCCCTGGTCACGGTCCAGACTTGCACTGGTGCAGATTTGTCCACTTTCCTTGTTAATGGTGAATTGAGGAGGGGCCAAGCTGCCAGGTCCAGAGCCCAGAGAATAGGATACAGAGCCAAATGAGCCACCATCAGCATCCCTGGCTTTCACCTGCAGAAAGCAGAGGCTCAATTAACTCATCCCAATAACATAATTTAATCTAAATAATAAAAATGGATGTATCAAAATTGACCTAAATCTGTCATACATGTTGAAGAGTAAAGTAGGGAAGGAGACATTTCTGTAACAGGTCCAACAGTATTAACCCTGCATCATTAAACAATTACACTCGGCATTCATTCCTCTTCAACATGCTCTATCTAAACACACACTGCCATACATTAAGATGATTTCCACCTTTCTGGAAGCAAGGAAAGTGGATTTAATGACTTTTACAGATTTGAAACACAAGGTAGAAATCCTGCCAGAGTAAGACGGATGGATGCAATGAATGAAGAGACACTTTAACTGGGTTTTAATTTGAAATAAACATCCAGATCTTTATCTCCATTCTACTTATAGCTACTTACAGTTTTCTAAGAAATTCTGTAATACTGAAGCTCACCATGCTCCCACAATTTGAAGAACAATGCACATTTGCACAAATAAACAAAACCTACAGATTTAAATAGATTTGTCAGATTTACACAAACATACTGATGCAATTAGAATATCTCCAGCTTAATGTACTTAACAGTCATCTTCAGGCTTAACGCTATTAGATTATAGCCCACATGTACCCAATATATTTAGATCACAAGCCCATAAGCTAAAGAACAAAGCAGAGAACTACAGGAAGATGAGCTCACGCAGCTGAGATGTTCCCCTTTTAAAAATCGCAGGTCCTGAAGCTCCTTCAGATATTTTACAATCTATCAGGGGGTGCTATATTAATAAACACCGCTTTACCACATGCTAAGCCGCCTACTCTAGCATGATAGAAGTAGTAAGCGCGGCGACAGTTCCAACCTGAGGCAGCAATGCGTTTGTCTGAGGACGTGCCTCATGGACAAAGCGATTTTCCATGAAGACTTGGCTTGACTAAAGAAAGCACAAAGACCACGCGGGGTCTCTATCTAGCAGAGAATACGAGCTCCCGCACAGCATTCAAAGATAAACATTTCCTTCTGGTTGCTGGCCTGATTGGTGACTACTTCAACTACTCGACACAAGATATGCAAGGAGAGAAACACAAGTGGTTCAATTTCATTTGAACTGTGGCAGGACTGACATGTTTCTTTTACTTAGGAGGCAGAAAGTTGGCTCACTTGTGATGTGCATATCATATATTTATGATTCTATGGAATGATAATGTAAAGCATTATTAGGTTACTGAGGATGAAGGATTAAAAGGCGCTCAGGACTGAAAGCTAAAATTGAACATTTTGTTCCCGCACTATTGCAAAACTACATCTACATGTTTAGTGTAGGGGTTTCTGCAAAATGGGGATGGAGTGGAGGACACCATTTCAAGGGCATGTTTAAGTGTGATGGCCTTGATTAAGTTGACTACTACTGGATACTGAAAGGGCATCCAGAGTTCACACACACACACACACACACACACCTGAACACTCATTCATCTTCAGTAATCACAGTTGCTATGGATCTGTTGATCATGATGGATCCGTGGATCTGTTGATCATGGTGGATCCATAGATCTGTTAATCATGTTATATCTGTGGATCTGTTGATCACAGTGGATCCATGGATCAGATCATCGTGGTGGATCTGTGGACCTGTTTATCATGGTGGATCCGTGAATCTGTTTATCATGTTGGATCCATGGATCTGTTTATCATGTTGTGTATGATGGCTATCCGAAGAACAGTAAGCATGAAGCAGGTATACACTCTGAATGGGAGGGCAGTTTCTGCGCAGGCCAACATAGACAAAGAATAGCCAATCAACCTACTGCCATGTTTTTGGAGGTGGGAGGAAACTGGAGAACCACAAGGAAAACTTCTTAGACACAGCATGAATGTGTGAAACTCAGAACAGACCATTATCTGAGCTCAGGATCAAATGTGAAACCTTGAAACTACAAGGCAGCAGTGATACCAACTACTCCTCCATGCCTCCCAATCTTTAAAAACTAACAAACAAACCAACCAACTAACCAACAAACAAACAAACCCTTTGGGATAGTAGATAGAGTGTAACTCTAATTCGAACCTTAACTTCAGTACCTTGTATTCACTCATATTTGAGTTCAACAAAAAGCTAAGTACATGTGTCTGTTATTATGCTTGCAAATGCAAACGGACCTTTCAGAAAGTGCAGACATCTGTTGGTCGGTTCAGAAGTTCAACAATGTCTCATTCGTAAGTGGGTCAAATAATCCAGAAACTTTTCTCACGTCTACTTTGCTGAATTCTTACCTAAATCCATGGTGCTTTACTTTTGCTTTTCACTCATTTAAATACATAACACATGCTGATATGTCTGCAGACACATGCAAGATATTTCACACAGAAAGCCTGATTTCTGATCATACACTCATACAAACATGACAAAGGTTTTTTTTTCTTTTCGTCTGGCTAACTGGTCACTCGATCCTTCTCATTGCGGGGGTGAAATTGAGAGAGTGCTAATACTGGACCCCTGCAAATAAGCAGCTGTTTCTGCTTTTTTTTTATTTTTGAAAGTGAGACACAATGAGAACTCCACTAGCGAGGTGACGGCAGAAACTGGCTGGGGGCTACGTTATCTTAGAAAGGACTGGACAGAGCCAAGGATAACGTTCCCAGTCCTGTGGTTCTTGCACTGTTTCTCTTTCCTCACTGAAATCTACAAACCAATGCCTTAAATTTGAAGAGAGAAAAGATGGAGACACTGAAGCCTGGACAAACGCATTGGCACTGGAGGATCAGTGGTGCACTGGACTCTCGATTACATTTCGCGGTGCCAAGATTTTGTTGATTGCTTAGAGGAAAATATGAAGTATTTTTATATCAGGCAGACTTCCAACAGTCTCTAAGTGTGTTTCTGACAGTTCTAATCACTGTTTTGGGTTGAAGGTCCAGCTGCCAAGTGACATTGCATCATTGGTTTACTGCTTCATGCTAGGCCTCTAAACAAGCCAATTAGAAAAGCAAATTCACTAAAATAGTGGCAGTCTGCATCCAAAACAACCAGAATGTGAACGTATCCTGTGAGCAACGTCTGATGGCCATTACTAGGCCTGGTCATCTTAAATTGGCCCATATAACATCATCAAGCTTCGTTTATCTAGCTCAATACAAACTAATTTCGGAATATTTAGACAAGAAATATGGAATTTAAGAAAACCCAGTTTCTACTTCTGAAAAAAAAACAAGGTTTGCAAATTTGTGATTGTTAAATTATTCATTAATAACTTATTTATAATAAAAGGATATACCAATTAACTGATCAGCTTCAGATAATATAACTGATGCAAGTTACTACATTTACGGCATTTGGCAGATGCCCTAATCCAGAGGGACTTACATTTTTATCTCCTTTTATACAAATGAGAGATAAGGGCCTTGCTACTGTGCCCAGCAGTGGCAGCTTGGTGCACCAGGGATTCGAACTTTTCACCCAAATTATACATATTGTCACATAACTATTACAGCACAGCAAAGTTCTTCCTTCACATATTCCAGATTTGGAAGTTGGGGTCAGAATGCAGGGTCAGACATAATGCAGCATCCCTGGAGCAGAGAGGGTTGAGGGCCTTGCTCAGGGGCCCAGCAGTGGCCAGCTTGACTCCTGACCTACCGACCAACAACCCTTAAACACTTGAGCTATCACCGTCCCTAATATCGATAACTTCAATCCATAACAAATCTGTAAAGTGAGACAAAAAAAAAGAATAGCCATTCAATCAGAGCAAAAGTAATGGCACCCTTTCAAAAGAGATGGTATTAATGTCTATGATAGCTGAGCTGAATTACTAGAAGATTGCGTTTAGGAGGTGCTCTTCCACCATTTTGCTTCGTGGGCCTCATTAAATGTAAATCACCTGTCCTGCAAACATGCTTGTTAATTAACAGTTGATTGGAATTAATTAATATTTGAAAGAGGACAAAGAAAATGAAAGTTACCTAAATATTTTTTTTGTGATTTTATATGTTACAGTCTAACATTTATAGACAACTTTAGTAAAATATTGATGAATAAGGATCAATGCCTTTGTTTTTTTTTTTTGTTAGACTCCTTGTTTTTAATGCATCTTAAGACTAAATCTTTGAAGGAACTTATTCAAAAATATCTTTGTATTCACGTGGCAAAGCATGGTACAGCTATATTGCATTATCCGTGTTGTGCAAAGCTTTTAGTAGCACATCCATACACCACTGTACTGTATAAAGTGCAGTATTGTCTTGAATGTGAACCACATGGAACATTACGTCAGCGTGACAGTGGCAGTCAGTAGCCCTGGCTAAGTGTGATGTTCCATAAGAGGAAATTACAAAATACACACAACCATCGGAGAGTGTATTGGCACCATTTCAAAAATGAAACGGGCTTCCCATGAAGAAAAACAGAGATCAGTATGATGCAATGCAAAGAGAA